>NC_056714.1:27332944-27347944 GCF_018831695.1 Puntigrus tetrazona | reverse complement strand
ATGTTTTTTTAACTTATTATAAGAAAAAGAAAAGCTTAAATATAGTAAATTAAATATATACATTTAAATATTACTAAAATCACAAAAATGACTCCAAAGGCCATAGGACAGTGGAAAAGCACCCAACTTTTTGGTAAAAGTCTTTATTTTGAATTGGAAAAAATTAGCCGAGGAGCATTTTTCAGTTTTGTGTTTTTAACATATTAGTCTGATGAATAACAGTCAATGTGTGCATAATTAAAATCTAAATCTTTTTTATTATTGTATTTATTGATTTAATTAAATTTATTTATTTAATTGTATTTATATATACATGTATATATATTTATTAATTTAAGTTTTTTAATTTAATTTAATTTATTTAATTGTGTGTATATATATATATATTTTTTTTCAATCAAGTTTTAATTATTAATTAAATTAATAATTAATAATTATTTAAATTTTAGATTAATTAGAACGCACAATGAAAAACATATATATATTTTTTTGAATTGTAAAAAAAACGATTTGTCTGATTTTTGACTCAACAATATATTATTTGCAAACAAGTCGAACTGATTTACCCTCACAACAAAAGGGTGTTTCCTTAAAACACACTCTTTTCTCCCAGAGATGCCACGGAAGAACCTTATTTGGTTCCACCGTCAAAAAACACCTTTACGGCTCTTTATGGACCCATTCAGACTTCTGACCTTCTTGTATGGCATGGTGAAGCTCCTCACCTGAAGCTCAGACAGAGCGCTGAAGAGCACCGAGGAGACGGGCTGACCGCGAGCGTCCACGAGAACCGTCACACCCAGACCTCGCTTCTCTCTCCTGAAAAACACACACACACACACACACACACACACACGCTCAGAGAGGGCCCTCGCTCGCTGACAGAGCGCCGCAGACCGTGTTTCTCACCTCAGCCTCCCGCAGAAATAACACAGAAGCTGGCAGACCTGCTCTGAGCTGAAGAGAGCATCCGTCCAGACCTGATTCCTGCTGATCACCTGAAGAACAGCCCTGCCGCCGCGGTCCTGGTTCCCTGCGTCCAGATCAACAACACATCAGCTCTCTATTGATGCATGGTGTGTTAGCACGGGACAATATTTTATCTAAATATTGAGAACATCACCTTTAAAGTTGTCCAAAAGAAGCCCTTAGCGATGCATACCGATCAAAAATGATATATGTACGGTAAGAAATTGACTAAATATCTTGACCTAATATCCTAATGATTTTTGGCAGAAAATGAAAATGTAAAATTTTTTGCCATGCAATGTAGTTGTTTATTTTATTTTTATTAAAAAAAGAGGATATGGCAATATTATTAGTGCTGTCAAATTAATTGCAATCAAAATAAATAGATTTGGCTCATGTAATATATGTGAATGTGTGGATTTATTATGTATATAATTAACTAAAATATGCAACGTTTATATTTTTGAAAAAAAAAAAAAAAAATATATATATATATATATATATATATATATAAAGCACTAATTAATAAATAATATAATAATAATAATAATAATAACAAATACTACAAATACTAACAATTATTATTATTCATAACAATAATAACTAATAATAATTAATATCACATAATACTAATTCTTGTTATTAATGATTATTATAATTACTACATAAAAAATTTATAAGAATATCAATTACATTAAATATAACAATTATCACTACAATAACAGTATACAATAAAAAAATCATAATTAATAAGAAATTATAAAATGTCAAAAATTATTCATGAAAAAATTCTAAAACATTTTATATCATTTTATATAACATAATATAATAATTCTAATTATGATTATTAATTATAATAACTAAATATAGATATTTTTAATAAAACATATTAAAAAAGTTAAATATTGCTATTGTAATATTTCACAGTATATACAAAATATATACAAAAATACAAAGTATATGCAAAAATAATAATGTAATAATAATTTTTATTATTATTTTATTTGACAGGAAAATGACAATACTAACGCACCGGGGAGCGTGAGAGCGCCAGAGGTCAGCAGATCCTGGTTGACCTCAGTGATGAGAGACGAGAGAGATGAGGAACAGACAGCAGGGGGCGCTGAGCACTGAACACACTCCTCCCCGTCCTCGGAGACACCTGAACACACACACACACACACACACACACACAGAGACACACAGAGACACACACACACACAGAGACACACACACAGACAGACACACACACACACACACACACACACACACACACACACACACACACACACACACACACACACACACACACACACACACACACACACACACACACACAGACAGACACACACACACACACACACACACACAGACACACACACAGACACACACACAGACACAGAGACACACACACAGACACACACACACACACACACACACACACACACACAGACACACACACAGACAGACACACACACAGAGACACACACACAGAGTACACACACACACACACACACAGACACACACACACACACACACACACACACACACACACACACACAGACATTTACACACACACAGACACACAGACACACACAGCACACACAGACACACACACACACACACACACAGACACACACACACACACACACAGACAGACACAGACACACACACATGCACACAAACACACACACACACACACACACATGCATGCATGATTAACTCTGAACATTAGCACATCTGAGTTAGTCATAGTTTCTCAGTGACTGTGTTCAGAATTGCTTTAATAGTAAAATCTGAACTACAGAATTATTTCAAAATCACAAGTAAATGTGTTTGTCAGGTGCTTTCATGCAAATAATGGAGTATTTACAGGATTTCATGTGTTTCAAACAAATAAAGCAAGCATTTAAAGGGCAGAGATGCAAACAACAGGTTTATTTGACTATAAAATCAAACACGCCTGAATCTGCACTGAACTACACTAAGCTGTGGACCAGTAACGCTTTTGACGCTGAAAATTCAGCAGCGCGACATAGAAATAAATTACAGTTCAACAGATATTCACATTAAAAGCGGTTCTTCTAGTTTGTAATACTATTTAACAATTTTTGCTGTATTTCTGATCGAACTAACACGAACGTCTCTCATAAACAGACTCCAGACGGTGCTCCAGACTGGGATCAGGTGTGACGACAATCTACACCGTGAGTCACGACAGACCAGGTGTGTGAGGCACGCACACACACACACACACACACACACACACACACACACACACACACACACACACACACACACACACACACACACACACACACACACACACACACACACACACACACACACACACACACACACACACACACACACACACACACACACACACACACACACACACACACACACACACACACACACACTCACACTCACACACACACACACACACACACACACTCACACACACACACACACACACACACACACACACACACACACACACACACACACACACACACACACACACACACACACACACACACACACACACACACACACACACACACACACACACACACACACACACACACACACACACACACACACACACACAGCTGAGTTTCTGGGTCCTCAGGCTCTACTTTGAGGAATGCTGAAGCAGCTGAAGCAGATGCTTGTCAACTTTCTCCTGAATCCAGACCCTCGGGCCGTTTCTTTCCAAACCCAGCAACCCAAACAATACAACACGACTGGTTCTCCTCGTTCTCCTCCTCCCGGGAGACCGACTCTACACGTATTAGAGTTAGACTAAAAATTCTAATCGAAACAAAACAGACCGAGTGTTACACCGTGTTAAGATTTATAAACATTATATGGCACCGAGCGAGAACATCTGAATACCAACCAAAAAAATAAAATAAATAAAATACATTAAAATAAAATGCAATTAAACTGATTTTTTGCATCAATCACATAAAATTATTCACTGAACAATAAAATAAAATAAATAAAAATCTGCTTGCATAATTCACCTGATTTACTTAATTAAAAACAAAAATAAAAAAAATATATATAATATATATATATATATATATATATATATATATATATATATATATATATATATATATATATATACTTAGATTTCATTTAACTCAGATGAAAGCATAATAAACACCAGTCTTTAATTTAATAGCAAGCTACAATAATTAATAAATTGATTTATATGAATTTGGACGATTTAATTCACTCAAACGGTTAAAAAATGATACTTTTTACTTTTATTTTTTTCTCTTGATTTACTGAATAATAAAATAAAATACTGATCTGTTATCTTCCATGAAGAAGTCCTATGTGCTGAAAAAACTAATCCAGCGCTCGTCCTGAAACCTTCAGATTATTCAGTGACGTGCAAAAATATTAGTGTAATTTCAGCATTTATGAGCAGATCTTACGCATTTACAAATAAACAGTGTAGTCAATGTTTCAGACTTCAAACCGCTATTGTCTTTGCCATGACATCATTTCCTGTGTGACTCTGTGATGCACTTCCTCAACAAGCAGAGGAAGCTGAAAGTGAACACTGAAGCCCTTCATAAAACTACAACCAACTAACTTCTGAACGAACTGATCTCTGCTTCAATTTGAAAAACTACAATTTAAAAAACTACAATAAATAAATAAAATTTAGCAAACATGCTTTTTATTTCTGAATAACGCGAATCATCTGTATGAACTGATTCACTGGAATGATTCAGAATTTCCATTGCAAATAGACTTTGTTCAGGAATCAGTTCGTTTAGATAAATAATCTGAATTAATTAATTCACTAAAATAAAAATGGATCTCAAATGCTATAAAAATCTTGCAAATAGGCTTTTTTTGAATTCATTTACACAAATCATCTGGATTAACTGAATCAACAGAACAAATACACTTTTTTGAATCAGTTCATTTAGACAAATCATCTCAACTTGTTCACTGGAATGATTCGGATTTCCAAAACACTGCAAATAAAATCAGTTAATTTAGATAAATCATCTGAATCAAATCAATTCAACTGAATTCATATGGGTTTTCCAACACTATAAAAATGTAGCAAACAAACAATCTAAATGAACTGATTCAATAGAACAAATAAACCTTTCTGAATCAGTTCATTTAAACAAACTATCTGAACGAACCGATTCAATAGAATAAATTGACCTTTCTGAATCAGTTATTTAAACAAAATATCTGAGTGAACTGATTCAAAAGAAAAACAAATAAACCTTTCTGAATCAGTTATTTAAACAAAATATCTGAGTGAACTGATTCAGTAGAACAAATGGACCTTTCTGAATCAGTTCATTTAAACAAACTATCTGAATGAACTGATTCGGTAGAACAAATTGACCTTTCTGAATCAGTTCATTTAAACAAAATATCTGAGTGAACTGATTCAAAAGAAAAACAAATAAACCTTTCTGAATCAGTTATTTAAACAAAATATCTGAGTGAACTGATTCAGTAGAACAAATGGAACTTTCTGAATCAGTTCATTTAAACAAACTATCTGAACGAACCGATTCAATAGAACAAATGGACCTTTCTGGATCAGTTCATTTAAACAAACTATCTGAGTGAACTGATAAAAAAAAAACAAATAAACCTTTCTGAATCAGTTCATTTAAACAAAATATCTGAGTGAACCGATTCAAAAGAAAAACAAATAAACCTTTCTGAATCAGTTCATTTAAACAAACTATCTGAACGAACCCATTCAATAGAACAAATTGACCTTTCTGAATCAGTTCATTTAAACAAAATATCTGAGTGAAAACACGGGTAGTTACTGGGAAAGGTGCCGCTGCTCGTAGACACTCAACCAGCGCTGTCCAGAAATCAACCCGACAACATTTGCTTGACTTTGCATACGTCTCTGAGAGCGAGGCCGAGCTCTGAGGTATCATGGGAACCAGTTCAAATCACAAGGGACCTAATGCGATCACAAAGGCCAGGAAAACCACATCAGCCGTAATCTGATCCAGCCTCAAAGTCATTGGCATTTGTTTGCTGAACAAAGTGTGCCTGACCCCTGCTGCGCTCGGGCTTTGTAAGAGGACAGATATTACGTGGAGATGGGCTTTACTCTCTAAGCCTCTCTTCAGCATCCTCGCCGGCCCGACCGGACACAAAGCTGCCCATTATGATGGAGGCAAACCATCTGGATGAGAGCTGAAGAGCGCTGGGAGTGGGGCAGGTAAGATCCTCCCTCAGGTGGGTCACCGGATCCGCTCTGGCCTCCTGCCCAGACTCAATGGCTCTGATTTTCATGTGTGGGAAAGAAAGCCAGGGAACAGAGGGACTCTGCACAATCCCAGATGGGAATTTACCTAAACCACTCTGTGTGTGTGTGTGTGTGTGTGTTACATAGAGAACGAAAGTAAAATGAGAGCCATAGAGAATGAATTCACCCAACACCACTTCCTAACCAGGCTTGCTGTGACAGGTCATATTTTTGTTCTCAGTGCAAAGTAGTTAGAGATTGTTATATCATTAAATCTGATTATTCAGGGGATAATTAGCCATTTAGAGAGTAGCATATTGGTCAATTGAGATAATAATAATTCTTATTATAATTATTAAAACTAAATAACTCATTATTTCAAATTAAATAATTTAAGATTTAGTATTAAAACTAAATATATATATATATATATATATATATATATATATATATATATATATATATATATATATATATATACAAACATTTAAAAATTATTATTTATTAAAAAGTTTTTTTACAATCTTAAAATACAATAACCACAACAAAAATGTGAAAATTCTAAAACAAATAAATAAATAAATAAATAAATAAAATTTTTCATATATGAATACAGATTCAAATAATAAAAACAATAGTATATATTACATAATTATAATCATTATATATATACATATAAATAACAAAAATTAGGATTTTTTGCAGGATGATGAATACATATTTAATTATTATTTATATTAATATTATTTATATTTATATTATTATTATAACTATAACTATATTTTTCTTCGTATCACCAGAATTATAAAGCATATTGAATACATATTCAATTAATTAAAAAAATAGAAAAAAATTTATTGAATTTAAAGACAAATTTCTTCTTTTTTTTTTTTTTTTTTATATATATCCAGCTATGTTGTGCATAATTTCATTGCGACTGGAGTGGGTTGCAACGAAAGTGAAAATAAAGTGACTGACCAAATCTCATGTCACTTGACACAGCTGGATCAACTAACTGGATAAATATGAAAAGACTGGCTTTGCTCATAAATGAGAACATGGTGTTAGTGATACAACCCTTTCACGTGATAAAGTAACCCAAAATCTTAAGAATGCCGGACAGTTTGGAATTTCCTGCGGATAGACCCCAATCACACCCCTGGCCTGAAGCGCTAGATGGAGGGCAAAGCACTCTTTCTTTGAAACTCTCAATAGCAGGAAAAGCTAAATAAAACAGTCTCCCTGGCAATGCATTCAGTGCAGTATCGTGCCTTTGGGGTACAGCAAACACTTCAGAAAGACAAGCACCATCTATAACAGGGCAGGGCCGCCGAAGCATTCCAAAACACACACGTTATTAGCCCTCACACGCAGCCGGTCGCAAGCCATAAAATCATGCCAGAAGAATGACAAGCTGTCTCCTACGAAAATCGAAGCTTGTTGACGGCCCTAGAATTTGCTGCAAGTGCTAATTACACACTCTATCAAAACTATCTGGAGCCAGAACTGGCTCTTAAAGGGCCCCGGGTGACACGATTTGATAAGAAAAGCCTGTTCTGTTCTTGTTCTTTGTTGGAAAGCATCATACACAAAGTACACCGCAGCATTCTTCATGCACTGCAGGGGAGTCCAAACTTCTTCCTGTATGGCCACTGTCCTGCACAGTTTAGCTCCATGATGTTAGCAACACAAAGGTCATGGGTTTGATTCCCAGGGAGCGCGTGAGCTTATCAAATGCGCACCTTGAATGCAATTGAATGCAAAGATGCATAAATGTAAAAGTCACTGTACTGTACATCAAAAGTGATTCCACCTGAACCAACTAATCAAGGTCTACAGAAACATCCACAAGTGTGTTAGAGCTAGTCTCTGCAAGATCCTACCCCTCCAGGAGAAGGAGTGGACTCACCGATGTGCAGTAGCCTGGTTTACGTTTATGCACTTCTTAGAAGCTTTTATTTACGTTGCAATCAAGGCTAATTATTTCAACAGAGCAGGATGTTAGCAACACCAAGGTCATGGGTCTTATTTCAAGGAAATGCATGAACTGATCAAATGCATAAAAGTCTCTATGGTAAGCGTTTCATCCAATCAACAATTTATGAATTCCTATAAATAATGCTATAATTTGATAAGAGTAGCTTGTTTCAGTCTTGTTCTTGTTGAGTTGGCCCTCCATAAGCAAGACTGGACACCTCTGTTGGACAGTTTGACGATATTTGCATTAATGCATTTGACAAATGCTTTCATCCAAAGCACTTACATAGCATTCAATGTTTAGTTCATGCATATATTTGGAATTGAACCCATGATCCCAACATTGCTAGTGCCATGATTCGTTAAGGGAAGCTTGTTTTGGTCTTGTATTTGGTGGGAAAGAATCCTAAACAAGATGCTTTGTTAGGTTCTTTATGTACAGAAAGGGTGAGTTTAACTCCAACACACCTGAACCAATTAATCTTTTAAAACTAAACTTTTGGCACTCCAGGAGAAGTATTGGACACCCCTGATGACTAGAATTGTCCAGTATTGGACACCCATGGTGACACTTGGCACATAAGCTTGGCATTTGACAGACTCTTTAATCCAAAGCTACTGAATTAAAGGTATGCATTTTTTTACTTTTACATTTCCTGGGACTCAAGCCCATGACCTTGTTGTTGTTAGCACCAACTCTGGAAAAAGAGGTCTCAGACAACATGATTTGATAAGGGAAGCTTGCTCTGGTCTTACTCTTGGCGGAAAAGAATCCTAAACAAGTTGCTCTCCCACATTCTTTATGTACTGAAGGGGAGTCTGAAATGGTTCCTGGATGGGCCATTAAATGAACCTGAATTAAACACACCTGAACCAAATAATCAAGGTCCTTGAACTGGTTGGCGTCAAACTCTACAGGACTTTGTCCATTTGGAGCTGGATTAGACATCCCAGATGTACAATATGGTGATATTTACATTCATGCATTTGGCAGACTCTTTTATCTAAAGTGATTTACATTGGATTGAAGGTATGCATTTTATTAGTTAATGCATTCCTTGGGATTGGCAAACGATTTAGATTCTGATTTTGATGTTGCTAGTGCCATGACTAATTAAGAGAAAGTTGTTCTGGTCTTGTTTTTGTTGGAAAAGAATCCCAAACGAGATGCTCTACTTTTGCTTTATGTACACCAAAAGTGCCCAAACTTGTTCCTGGAGGGCCGCTGTCTTGCAGAATTTAGCCCCAACCCCAATTAAACACACGTGAATCAACTAATCAAGGTCTTAAGACTCATTAGAAACTTCCATGTAAGTGTTAATGGAGCGTCAGCCCTCTAGCAGCAGGATTGGACACCCCTGAGACTTATGTTGCATTGAAGATTTGATCAGTTCATGCATTCCATCCGAATCAAACCCATGACCTTGGCGCTGGTATGGCAAAACTACAAAAGAGTTGGAAAACGTTTTTACCTGAGTTCTCTTTGTTGCTCCGTTTGTCGGTGCCGGGAAAGGCCGCCTCCAAGTCCAATTTTCCAAAACGAAATGCATAACCATTCATAAGTTTCCTGGGAAGGCCACTACCGGATCCACCGGAAGATGACCGAGCCCGGTGGCCTTTAACCTGCAAGGCCTTGTTGGCACGTTCAAGTGATTTGGAGCGTCTCTCGCCCGGACTGAGCTCGGCGCTCTTGGATGTATGGATGCCAGGAGAATTGTTGCAAGATTCATCTCCCCCCAGCCACCCACGAACACAGATTCTCCGTGGGATTAGCTCTTTCGGGCCAGAGCCGCGACGCGCTCCCGGCTCCGACTCAATCCCTTCCTCAAGTATTGATTCGGAGCTGGAGCCAAGGTTCATAGGGTTCTGCAAAGCCTCCATGTAGGACTTGCGGAAAAGCCGGCGCGACTCAAAAGCAGCCGAGTCTCTGGGATGCCGCTTGCGAAGGCCGGGATTGCTAAGGTCCGTACTAAATGAGAGGATTTTGTGGCTGATTCCGCTTCGGATGCATCCCTGATCCGGGCTGCCCAAGATGGGCGTCTGGGGAAGGGAGTTGGGACTCTTTTGCAAGGGCGAGTCCTCCGGGTGCAGGGAGCTGATGCCCATGTCTGTGAGGCTGCGGCTGAAAACTGGTTCCGACACGGTGGACTCGGCACCCAGGGAGTCTCTTGAACTGAGCGTTCCAGTGGATCCATGGGTGCTGCAGGTACTGAGTTGCCCCCGAAGGGTCCCGCCGTTGCTCCGCGCCTGCATGATTGCGTCGGCGGTGTTGGTCACAAACAAAGGATTGACCACGTTCTTCCAGGGCGTTCGATAAACCACGGCGCCAGTGCTGAGGAGGCAGTTCTGGAGAGGGTGCAGGTTGCGTTCACGCGCTACATTCTGCAAGAAGTCGGGCGTGAACACGTTTCCGTACATGCTCTCGGCCACAGGGATCTCCGTGATGGCTTGCCCGCTCCCTGACAGGCATTTTATGACCAGCTTGGCAGCTTTGCGGCCTAAGGGTACCACCTGCAGGTAGAAATCTCCCTGCCGTAGACGTACTTTATGCAAGGGGGCGAGTTGCAGAACCACCTTTTCATGCAAACACAGCGGCCATCCCTCATGGTACAGCAACAGGCCTTTGAATCGCAGCTGTGGAAAATACAAAAGATGACTTTGTCACTTTTCCTACAGGTACATGCAACGATATGTAGTTATTTCCAGTTTGCAATCATGCGTTAACTTCTGTCTTGAAGCAGATTTCAAGATACAAAAAATGCAATGAATTAGAACATTGTGGTGTGCTGAAATATTTATCTATAAGTAAAATGCATACCAAAAAAATGTCACTAGGTATTTTTGTTAACTGAAAATAAATTGTTAAAAAACAAACAAACAAACAAGCCAGCCCAACCCAGATTTAAAAAGTAACAAAAAAAGTACCTTAAGTAAGTCACAACTTTCTATAAAAAGTAACTAAGTATCATTACTTACTTACTTAAAACTTACTTAATTAGTTACTTTTTTTAGCAAGTAACGCAATATTGTAATACATTACTTTTAAAAGTAACTTTCCACAACACGAATAAAATAAACTATAAAAAGCCTAACATAACACTTTAGAATAGGTAACACTTATTCACTATTAACTACAAACTACACATTTATCATTTTCAGTTATTTCAACTTGATGTCCAAATTTTATTACAGCTGAAATGGAAATAATAAAAAAACTATACAGACCTTAAAAATAAACAAAAACTACTAAAAATGACAAATACAAAATTACTAAATCCTTTGTTTAAATAATAATTTGTTTAAAAAACTAGAAAAACCCCTCATTGAAATAAATGAACACTGATTTAAAAAGATAAAATGTCAATAAATAGAATATCAGCAAATAAAATGATAAAACAGTATAATTTATGTAATGACATTGTAAACATAAGGATTAAAATAAAAATATTAAAAGCAAAAAAAAATTACGATTCTTTGCAGGGGCTCAAATAATTCAACAAATGAATGAATGAATGAATAAATAAACATTTTAGTGAGTTAACAGAGCTACAGACGTCTGCATGGGGCAGTACAGTCTGAAAAATTTTATCATGGTACATCAAAAAAGAACTTTGCTACTTATATACAAAATGAAATTAAAAAGCAGTTAATTTAGTGCTGTTGTTAGTGACTCCCTGATGCCACGGTATAATGATACTGATGATGCAGCAGGAACACATAAGCTTCAGCACGCTGAGACTCCCTCAGAGATCAAGCCAGAGTTAAATGAAGCCCCTGAGAGCCCTCGTCTCAGGCTAACAACAGTAGCGCTGAATACAGGAGCGTAAGGTTTCAGCTATGTGCTCACACAGTGCCAACCTGCAGAAACACAAAGCCTCGCTGAGCAGCTCTTTCATTTCAGCCTGATCCTCTTTGCCAAGTTCTCGGCAGCGAGCTCACAACACGCTCTGCTTGGGCTGAACCCTCTTTCAGCCTGAAGCATCCTCCTCCCTTTCTTCCTCCAACTTTCTCCCTGAGAGAATTCAAACGGCTTGAACTTGTTTAGCTGCAGCGTTTCAACAGCGAAATAAAAGAGTGTTCAGCAAACCTGTGTAAAATGCATTACCGGGCCATTAATGCGCAAAATCCCGTTTAAAGATTGCGTGATGCATCACCCTGCGGGTCCCACAAATTATTAAAATAAATAAATAGCTTGTTTTCATTCAACAAGCATGAACATAATGGAAATACATATAAAAACAAACATACAAATATGTATTTATTGATTGATTTGAATCTGTATGTAAATGCATAATGCAACAAAAAACATTAATTATATATTATATTATAATAGGCATGCAAATGAATTATGCATAATGCAAATAAATTAATAAATTTTAAAATTGCATTTATGCACAACACATTTGCATGCATATCATAAATAAATAAATAAATAAATAAATAACAAATAAATATTAGCTTGAACTATACCTTGAATTCTATCTGAACTTGTTTTTATTTGCATCTGCTAAATGAATAAATGTAAATAAAATACTAAAGCTCCATTTATTAATCTTAGTTAATGTTTTAAATTATATAAAATATGTATTGTATATAAAAACATGTGTGTGTATATATATATATATATATATATATATATATATATATATATATATATATATATATATATATATATATATATATATATGTGTATATATATATATATATATATATATATTAATTATATTTAATATATACTACATGTGTCTGTATTTATTTTATATTAAGTACACAATAATGTATTTTGAATGTGATTAATCGCAGTTACTTATTTGATAGCACTTATATATAAAATATATATAGTGTGAAGCTCCCCTAGGTGGTTTTATCATAAATAATCATATTTTACATCATATATGTTATATCTATATAATATTACATATTTGCTCAAATTAAAAAATGTGGTGCATTAGTAGACATTGTCCCCTGCTTCAGTGAAATGCTGAGAGTACTCACACAGGACTCCTGTTTTATGGTCTGCAGGATTCTTTTGGCGGGCAGCAGGAAGTCGATGAAGCAGCGCAGGCCGTCTCCTCGGTACTGTCTCTCCACTACACTGAAGAGCTGCCATAGGACGGTGGCCGCCGAGGCGCTGAACGGAGGAAACAGAGCCGATAGCACGCTCTGAATGCAGCGGTCCAGCGACTCCGAGTCCTGCAACACATCACACAGTCACGGGTCAGCTTTGAGCAGCTTTTAGAAAGCTTGTTTTATAACAAAAGCAATTAAAAGATTATTGCAATTACTGGACGACGGGTGCGCTTTAAATAACGTTTTCATTCATGCATCGACTGGAAAAAGCACATATAGTCAAAGCAGCCAAAAAACTCGTTTATATGTATTTTATTCGAAAAGTATTATACATAATGCAAATAAAATAACAAATAAGAAAACATTTATTTTCTGTGTATAAATATATATATATATATTTATATATTATAAATATAATAATATATAAATATTATAAATATTATAATATTATAATTATAAATATTATAATATTTATTTACATTTTGCACAATAAATTTGCATGCATGTTTAAAATTATTAATAATAATAATAATAATAATAATAAATATATAATACTTATATAAAGCAGATAGAAATTTTGGGCAATATGCTAAATTTTCATATTGTCTTTTCGTGAGCAAGTATATTAACAATTTACACAATGAATCCAAATTTTCACCAATCCACAATATTTTATGCTTATTTACTAATTATTTACTTATTTTCATTGCCAGAAAGCGAACTAACTCTAGCAGCCTAATTAGGGCTAGGCGATATGATCACAATTTTTCTTCATATCAGTCGATATCGATACTCATCAAGATAAATGACGGATTTTTACTATAGTATGAAGTGCAAAGGCAGAATTTTGCTATAGTTATGATTCACGTTTTTTGAGTCCTTTACACTTTTTCCTAACAAAACAAATAAGATAACCAAAATGAAAATAAAGTGACTGTCAATGATTTCAGCCCTAAAGAAATAACAAAAATTAATTTTTAGTTGAATTGTATTGAGTTGCTGATTGGCTGCGGGACCCACGGAGCATCGCTAGGCGTGGTTACAGACCGAATCGAACGGCTGCTGACCGAACACGGCGTAAACAATGGCCGCGTGTTGTTTTTGGTTCGGCCAGCGAGACGGTTTGAAGGTCACAAGTTCAATCCCACAGTTCCCAGTTACAAACACAAACAGCAGGATGTCAGGAGGTCACGGGACACCGGTGAGACGGGAAGCACCTGTCAATGTAGCGTCAGCGACTGGACAATAACAGGCGGATGGAAAATCCTGTCCCTAACACAGAACTACATCATATCTGTGCGGCAGAGGACTTTCCAGCCGGATGTGGATCACAGTATCGACCCCTGAGCGAGCCGGTCAGCTTTAGGGTAAAGCAACAGTTCGCCCCAAAAAATTGTAAGCACGCCATATTTTACTCACCCCCAAGCAATCATAGGTGGCTCTTTTAAAAAATAGAAATATTGTTATAAAACCCCATCGATCTGCTTCAAGAACCCCTCGGAGGTAGATAGGCTAGTTTTGACCAAATAATGGCTGCTGTCCGCCAGCCAGGATGCATTTTTCGAAACCGTGTTCATCTGAAAGAAGAGGATTTTTAACTATTGCTTTAAAGGCACAGTTGTCCTCCTCAGGCCATTCAAGATGTAGGCGGGATTTGGCGCTTGGTGATTCGTAAAATGCAAGTCAGTGGCTGCCGTCACTTTAAGAGTCAAAAA
>NC_056714.1:27325444-27327944 GCF_018831695.1 Puntigrus tetrazona | reverse complement strand
CACATGACCCCAAACACGCTTCGAAAGCAGCACGGAAACGGCTGGAAAGTCGAATCAAGACGGTGCCGATACAGAAACAAACAGGGATCGATCACGCAAAGCCCTCGGAGCAATCTTCAGCTCTATTCAGTTCAATAAAAAAAGCTTTAAACTCCAAAACAAGAAGAAAAAGTCACGTTGGCGTATGCATATCAACTCAGTTTTGCCATGCAGTGCTATTTTAACACGATCATAGCTTGTTTTTACATGTCTATATTTTCTTCTCAGGCGTCCTATATCTCCTTACAGCGGGGTAAAAAACACTTTCGTTGCTTTAAACGGAACAAGCGTGCAGTGAAATAAAGTCTAAGCTGAGCAAAAAGCAGAAATGTCGCTTGATGCTGATTTTATTTGAATGCAACAAAAGTGGACTTTTTTTTCTTTGCCTGTTTAACGGCGCAGTCGGGTCTCTTCATTCAAGCCGCTCTCACCTTTATGCTCAGGTAGTTATCACAGCTCCGGGACTTGGCTCTGGAGTGCATAGTGCTCCTCGTCCGCATTCAGGGCTCAAGAAAGTACGACGGCCGTAAACACAGGAATAAATAAAACGCCGACGAGGAGATTAATCCGGCGTGAGTCCATGCTGCTCTGCTCTCCCGGCTGGAGAACGCACACTGATGCAGTTTCCTCGAGCGCTGAGAAAACACCCATCACAACACAACACCCCCGTCCGCCGGCGAGCAAACCTTTACAGCCTCCCCCTGCTTTGTCCCGGCCAAACAAATGGACTAGGGTTTCAGCTCGCGCTGGGGCTTTTGTAAAAGAACGGGGGGAGAAAAAAAAAGAGAAGACATCAGCATGCCACCGGAGGCTCGAGTCTCACTAACTAGAGCTGCGCAAAACAAAGAAACACACCTTAGATATCGTGCAACAAAAAGTCTGTTTATGAATGCACTAACTACTTGCACTAAGGCGCATATGCAAAATGCATGTGTATGCATTGAAATGTCTTTAACGCACATGCATTGTAATAGCGATCTATGCACACTTTTAGAAAGCACAGTCTGCAGACATTATGCACATTTATTTTGATACGATGTAGTGCATAAAAATCTTCACGGAGGCTTCGGGTGTCAGCATAAAACATTTGTTTCTCAGCAAGATTAAATGAAGAGCAAGCAGAGACTGTTGAACTGTGAATGCTCCATTAAAACGAAAACGCCATTTGAAAGACAACGCAGCTCAGATCTGTTTTATAACTCAATAGACGCTCTTTTACGTGAATAATATATAAGGTTTTGTCCCGCAGTGAAACGGAGACGCAAGTCTGAAATATTTCACATAAGAATGTACAATTTTGTAAGAAAGATCTCATCTTTTTATTCACTTTCAATATTGTTTTTCCATTTTATTTTCTATTTTCAGACTTATGTTATTTTTTATCATTTAAAACTTTGTATACATTTGTCATATTTTATGATTTTATGTATAATGCAAAATTATTTATATATATATATATAATTATAAGTATATATAATATATATATATATAAGTGATAAATATATATAT
The DNA here is from genome assembly GCF_018831695.1 of Puntigrus tetrazona. Classification (NCBI taxonomy): domain Eukaryota; kingdom Metazoa; phylum Chordata; class Actinopteri; order Cypriniformes; family Cyprinidae; genus Puntigrus; species Puntigrus tetrazona. The sequence goes on along the minus strand of NC_056714.1, from coordinate 27,326,396 downwards.
ATATAAATATTATATATATATCTATATATATATATATATATATATATATATATATATATATATATTTTATATATATTTTTGGATGATTATTGCAATGCATTGTATAAAATAAAAAAATATATATATATATATATAAAATTATATAAGTATAAAATATATATATATATATATATATATATATATATATATATATATATATATATATATATATATATATATATATTTTTTTTTTTTTTTCCTCAATGCTCCGGATTTTTTGCAATATAATTGCATAAGTAAAAAAATTATATATATAAAATTATATAAGTATAAATATATATATATATATATATATATATATATATATATATATATATATATATATATATATATATATATATATATATATATATTTATTTATTTATTTTTTTTTTTTTTTTTCAATATAATTGCATAAAAAAAAAAATTAATATGAAAAAAATTAAATTTTATATGCATCTAAATTGGTTTTCCAGATAAAAGTCAATGACACGAAAAAAAAAAGCTGTGTTTTCATGGAAACATTTAGAGTAAACCCCTAATCGCAGGTTATCTGCCGGTTACGCGCTCCCTAACCAGCCTGCAGAACTCCTAAAACTCAATTACACTAACTTAATCACGGGGTTGGTTCACTTTTTTCCGAGATAGCAGAAATCCAGATTCACACGCGCGCATTAAACACACGTCAGCGAGCGGGTGTGTGGAAAACGTGAACATGTCCGCACACTGCCGTGGAATGCGTAACTCCAAACATGTCAGAGCCGTCCGTTAGCACCCTGAAGATCCTCCAGACCTCCACCCTGAAGATCACACTGACCCCTGAAGATCACGCCCAACACAGGAGCCAGTGTGCTGGCGCTAATCATGTTAGCCTATATTTAGAAGAGCTGGATTCTCAGTGTGTCTCATTCACATGTGAGATTAACAGGGATTC
>NC_056714.1:27307944-27315444 GCF_018831695.1 Puntigrus tetrazona | reverse complement strand
GTTTTTTAAAAAGCAGGATAAACGCAATTTAAGCCACTTGGATAAAAGCAAGTGACAAATGCACGCAGAAAAAAACATAATACATTATCAAAAATCTCTCCTGCTCACCAAAGCTGCGTTTAAAAAATTGCTAAATATTATTACAATTTGGAAGAAGGGCTTTCTAAGAGAACCTCTGTTAAAAGGAAGTTTATTTCTGCGATCGACGCTATATTTTCAGCATCACTGCTCTAGTCTTCACGGCCGCATCTAATCGATTTAATACATCCGCGATGAACAAAAGTGTCCGTTTTAATTCATAATAATCCAGAAATGCTTCTTGCATATTACGGTTTTAATAGCTACTCGACCCGCAGGAATAAATGACAATATTCACTGTATTTTGGGTCAAATAAACGGCTCCTTTCGGGAGCACAATGTCCTACGTAAAGCAGATCATTTGCCGGGTTATCTCTGTAACGGCTCCTTCCTGTTTGTCCCGAGACGGATCTGGACAGATATCAGACGTCTCAAAGCGCTGAGAGTTTTTCGTGCCGAATGCCAAAAATACTCTCATCGGCGTCTGTCCGAATACCAGACCGCTTCAGCGTTTTATGAAAGCTATATAGGTCTGAAAAAATCTTAAAATAATGTTTATAGAACTTCTAACGTGAATCGTATTTTTAATACGTCCTAATGCCGTTCTCAGAAGGCCCTCGGGATGTTTTTTTCCCCCCCTAGCTATCGTCGTTGATAGAAAACACATGAGAATAAGTTAGATCACTGGAATCGGCTTTTTAGTAATGTTTACGTCGACTTCTTAAATCTGAAGAGTAAAACAGACGATGAAATGCTTTTATATTTTAGTTGAGAACAGTGCAGGAAACATTCTAATCACTTTATCATTTTTAATGTTCTTAAAGCATTAAAATAACCTTTTAATTAAATAAATGAGAATTATATTTTAATATACCTTTATATAACTTGTGCTGTCATATATATTTATTTATATATATATATATATATATACACATTTTATATATATATATATATATATATATATATATATATATATATATATATGCATATATGTGTGTGTGTATATATATATATATATATATATATATATATATATATATATATATATATATATATATATATATATATATATATATATATATATATATATATATATATATATATATATATATATATATATATATATATATATATATATATATATATATATACACACATACATATACATGCATATATATACACAAATCTATGTGTGTGTTTATGTGTGTGTACTGTGCATATTCATGTATATATAATATATATATATATATATATATATATATATATATATATATATATATATATATTACGTTTATATATTAAATATATTTATTTACAATATAAACTATGTGAACAGAAACACAGACATGCAAATATTTTCCCAATATACACTGCTTGTGTAGAAATATTCACAGAATATGCCAAAAGAAACCTTTATTTTGTACGTGTTTAATCACGATTAATTGTTTGGCAGCACAAGTTATAATGAAGACTATTAACAATAAAAATTCGAACATATTCTCCGTGAAAATAAAGTCAGTGAAACTTTCTAACAAACCTTTTCGCAGCCCTCTAATAATGTTAGGATCACAACAACAGCTTTTTAACAACACTGTTTCACAGCAAACCTGTCCCTGGAGCGGTGCTTCCTACCATTCTGTGAAAGCTGCTCGCTATTCGATAGAAAGAGCAAGAAAGATAGTTCCTAAAGTGGTTTCGCTTCTTTTGTGAGTCCTGAACGGTCTCTTCCTCATCTTTAGAAGCACAGAGAGAAGCTCCCATCTAGTGGAGAGCAAGAATACGACACCGAATGCTGCTTTCTGCTTTTAATGCAGACGAGCCGAGCACGAGTGGAGAGCGCCGCTCTCAGAGACATTAGCATTCAGCCTGCGAGGAGAAACGCATCGCTAAGCAACCGCGGGAAGAAACTGGGAATCCGTACAGAGCTTGGAGAAAACTAAAAAATTACAACAAAACACAAGAAGGAGAAAATGTGACTCTGTTAGGTCCATTCTTGAAATCGTATTTCATGCATTGCTATGATATCATTTTATGATCTGTTTCTCAGTTCAGATTTCTTACTTGTGCATGCTTCTGATTGGTTTGGAAGATATATGTAAAAAAAAGTAAATATATTTAATACTAGTAAACTTGCACTATTAAATATATATATATATATATATATATATATATATATATATATATATATATATATATATATATATATATATATATATATATATATATATATATATATGATGTTACAATTAATTGTGATTAATCACATCCAAAATATTTTTTGTTGTTGTTGTAAGTACTGTATATATTTATGTATATATCAATACACACACATTATTTAATATCTATATTTTTTTCAGAAATATATACATACATGCGTCTCAGTATTTATAAATAATTTAGATATAATATACACACATTTATTACGATTTTATACACATTTTATTAATGTAAAACTAAATATATTTGATTATAATTTATATATATATATATATATATATATATATATATATATATATATATATATATATATATATATATATATATATATTAGAATTTTTATATAACAAGATGCATTTTATTATATTTATCATATTTATTATATTTTAATATTGTACATAACACAACCAGAATTTGCAAAGCATGCACATGTTGCCTTTCTACATTTAACAACAAACTAATATCACAAATCTGCATTAGCACAGCAATCAACTTTGCCACATAAACGATAACAGGAGCATTTAACAAGCTCTGAGAGAGAGATCAATCATTCCCTCAACAACACACACGACACACACGACACACTCCAACACAATACAAATGGACTCATTTTTAAATAGAATTCCTTGTCTTTCATTCGAGCGCCGGACGAAATCAAGCCATAATTCACAAGCACACGCGGCCCCCGTTTTCCGCTCTCTCAAAACTTCATAAAACATCTTTTAACTATTATTAATACGTTTGTCAGCGTTCAATAACGTCAAACCAAACACCATTTAGACATTGCTCGGGCTTTTTAAAAGTTACTTCCTGCCGCGAAACATTCGAATAACATTTAAGCAACGTTCCCGCAACGTTCGCATGATTCCAAAACAGAGCGTTCACTTAACGTTTGCTCAACCGAGAACAAGCGATTGAAATCGTTTTAAACATGAGCTGTTTTGACGTTCAGAACATTTCAGTGATGCAGTATTTCCATTTGTGGCATAAATCAGTTCTCGAAATGACCCAATATTAAGCGATTAACGGGCGACGCATCAGTCTATCGCTAAACGTGTGACCCCAGGGTCACTTTTTTTTGCTTTACATCGATCCCTTTTAAAAAAAGTCGCTCAGCTGAAGTTCCTAGGAAGGCATGCATCTTCCACGCGCTCGACGATATTCAGCGCAAAAGAAAAACTCGCATCGTTAATCTATCACTAGAAGCCAGAAATGAAACGACGGCTCGGGTCACGTGACTCTTCCAGTGGAAGCCAGCAGAAGCCAACGAAGACAAACGCAACGTCCGTGCACGCAACCTCCTTCCCCCGGCGTTTCGCCAACGCCCCGAGAGAACCGCGGCCCCCCGTTTTGGCCCCCCCCCCGGGGGCCCGGTCCTGAAACTAGCGAGCCGTTTTCCCGGCGGACTCGACTCAAGAGGCTCGGGGGGGGGGCTCAATCGAGTGGAAACGGCGGGGGGAGAGCCGGCGGGGGCAGGAGGGCAGAATGAGGCGATTGTTCGACTCGCTCTTTGATGTCGCTGCGACGGAAACGTCCGGGCGAAGCGGCCCTAAAACGCCGCCGAATCGGGGAGAGGAGCGCTCGGCTCTCGGCCGTCGCGAGGCAGATGCCTGCATTGTGATACCTAAGCTCCCAGCGCCTCTATTGTGCCGCAGAGCTTTTCTCATGCGAGACTCAGAGCTGAGGATAATCACATTTTCCTAAGAAAGGCTTAACCAGCGCCACCGTCTCGAGAAGAACAAGACGGGACATCTTCTGGGAACGGACGGGCTGAGTTCAGATGATGCTTGGAGGATACGACATCCGCTCTTTAGTAACTAATAAGGGTTCAAAAACTTTAGCACAACATATTCGTCACGCATCGTGCACGGGATGGGGTTTTTCCCCGCAACAATCAGCGATATCTGGTCTTTAACAACTATAAGGTTTTTTTATAAAGCGATCGCGGAGCGTTTTGTTTTCCAGAAACGCTCGTCTAACGTTTATCGACCGTTACTGATTAAATAAAAAATAATTATAAAAGCATAAAATGTTATACATTGTTCAATGGACATTTATCTAACCTCCTTTTGTTATGTTGCTAATAAAATGTTGTAAAATAATAAAATGTATGCTAACAAAATGCACTATTTTTTTCATTTTTGAAATGTTACGTTTGTCCAATTTAGCTGCTCTTTAGTAACGTTCTTAAAACTTTGACACAAAAATGTCATTTCATAATATTTTAACGTCGTTTAGTTTTTCCGGAAATGTTGAAAAAACGTTTTCTGAATGTTACTACCACGTTTCCTGCTCTCTCAAAACCTCATCGTCCATAAAACATCTTTTAACCATTATTAATACGTTCAAATACGGTCAAACTAAACACCATTTAGACATTGCTCGGGCTTTTTAAAAGTTACTTCCTGCCGCGAAACATTCGAATAACATTTGAGCAACGTTCCCGCAACGTTCGCATGATTCCAAAACAGAGCGTTCACTTAACGTTTGCTCAACCGAGAACAAGCGATTGAAATCGTTTTAAACATGAGCTGTTTTGACGTTCAGAACATTTCAGTGATGCAGTATTTCCATTTGTTGCATAAATCAATTCTCAAAATGACCCAATATTAAGCGATTAACGGGCGACGCATCAGTCTATCACTAAACGTGTGACCCCGGGGTCACTTTTTTTTGCTTTACATCGATGCACGGGTGCAAAAGACGATCCCTTTTAAAAAGTCGCTCAGCTGAAGTTCCTAGGAAGGCATGCAGGGAGAGATCTGCCAAGCATCTTCCACGCGCTCGGCGTTAAAGATAAACTCGCACCGTACCGCAGCACGGAGCACGCGCCGCATGTAAAGCGACCGCAACGAGATGACTCGGTTTAATAAAACAAATGCCACTTTGCGTCAACCCTGGTGACTTTTCGTGCGCGCGGAGTCAGGTCGCGTCCTCGCGCTCTTACCTCCCGTGCAAGCCCCGCGAGCGTCGCGCGCGTCGGTCCGGTCCGGTCCGCGGCAGGAATGCGAGCGAGCGTGTGAAAGTGCGGCGTTGTTTTCCACCTCGCACCCGATTCGACCGGAGCGGCCCGTTGTCAATGGCAGAGGAGGTTCTCTCGCGCGGCACAAAGTGGGTGCATTTGCATTTCTCCGACCCTCCCCTCTCCTTTCAGCGCGGTTATTGTGCGGCGCGGTGGGGGTCCTTATTTGGCCCCCGATTAAATCCTCACTGGCCCGCTCTCAAAAAACGCCTTATAAGCAGTTCTGCTCTGACACATCGCGTTAAGGCCTCGTTTTCTACATGCTCTTCTTCTGAAATCTACCGAATGCGACGTTGGATGCTGTTACAAAAAAAAAAAAAAAAAAAGCTACTGGAGCAACAAGTGTCAAACACACACTCGAGGCCACGTGGTCTTCTCAGAGCTCCTCCAACATCTTCTTGTGCACCGAAGGAGCTTCGTTTCATCTCTGGGGCTTTCTGGAGGACAGACTTTACGGTTCTTGCCTTTTAGGTTCTCCAGAGGTTTCCACAAGCTCCTGACAAAATCTGACATGTCTTTTATAACATCTTCAGAATGCACAGCCAATATTTATTTATGTATTTTTCTTCAAATTTGAACATTTTATTTTATGATATATACGTATATATCAGAAGAAAAAAAAAAAAAAAAAAAAAATATATATATATATATATATATATATATATATATATATATATATATATATATATATATATATATATATATGTGTGTGTGTGTGTATGTGTGTGTACATTATATATATATATATATATATATATATATATATATATATATATATATATATATATATATATATACACACACATTATATACACACACATATACATACATTATATATATATATACACACATTATATATACACACACACACACACACACACACACACACATACACATATACATACATATATATATATATATATATATCTATCTGTCTTATTTATATGTATACTCGCGGTCTGAGCATCAAGCAGATTCTTTTCTAAAAGTACATATATATTATGCTAAAAACCACAGAAAGCCCAAGGATGTTGTAGTTCGCCGATCTCGCCGCAAGGTGGCGCTGGAGTCCGCAGAAAGCGTTGCGTTCAAATCCAGTGAACGAGTAACGTTAGCAACTTGAACACTTTGTTATTATTAGTGCTTATTTTGTTCGTACTCGGGTAGGTTAGTTATATAAACGAAGGCATTAGCGCGAATTTTGACTCCAGCAATTCCTTAAAACGCGTTTATGTTTTTTTTATTATTATTTTTGATGTTCACCGAAACATTTTGAACCGATGCTAATAAAAAAAACAAACTTACCAGAAACTTACACTGAAAGAGGGACTTTTTTAGGATTCAAAAATAATAATAATAATCGAGACTTACGAGTTTTGTTCGACCAGTAAACACTTACTACTTTTAGTTTCAAGCTTTTGGCGAAAACCAAACCGTAAGGTCACCTGAAAGAGCCCTGGGTAAATATCGCGAGAAATCGCATTCTCTCAGGAGAGCGGCGCGCGTTTTTAGCCAATCGTTTTGCGCGTTCGAATTTGCCGATCTCTGATTTGCTGAAGTGTCACTGCAGGGCGGGGTTAAAGAGAGAGGGTGTGGCTAACAGACCTTTTCAGATCTCTTTTTTTTATCTTGAATAATATCAGGTGGTGTTCAAATATTTAATTGTTTTAAATTATGTACTATAATTTGTAATATTTTTTTTAGCAATTTTTATATATATTTTGTTTCGTTCACATAGCAGGTGCTTAGCTAAAAAAAGAAAAGGTAAAAAGTTTGCCAAAAATGACAGAAAAACAGAGTTAATTCATGAAAGGCAGACATCAAATTAGATGTATTTTATTAAAAATATATATATATATATATATATATAAAAGAACAAATGCATATGTATAAACAACGTTAAATATGCATATGCAGTATAATCATACAGAATGTTTATATAGTTTTTATTTTTAAACATAAAGTATATTTTAGCATTCAAACTGGCAGTGGTGATATTTCCTCGTTCAGTCCATGGCAGGGTCTCCCGGAGGAGAAATAGCCTTTTTTTTGTCCAGAAAAGCTACAGAGCAGCACTGTTCACCTGAGAAAAAATACTTGAAGAGACGCCGTCGCACAAAACCATATCCGAGTGACAGAAATCCGCCGCCTAAATTACACAGTATGATCATTTTAAATATTAT
>NC_056714.1:27287944-27300444 GCF_018831695.1 Puntigrus tetrazona | reverse complement strand
TGTGTGTGTGTGTACCGCCCCGTGTGTGTGTGTGTGTGTACTGTTCCCGTGTGTGTGTGTGTGTGTGTGTGTGTGTACCATTCCCGTGTGTGTGTGTGTGTGTGTACTGTTCCAGTTGTGTGTGTGTGTACCGTTCCGGTGTGTGTGTGTGTGTGTGTGTGTGTACTGCTCCCGTGTGTGTGTGTGTGTGTACCGTGTGTGTGTGTGTGTGTGTGTACTGTTCGTGTGTGTGTGTGTGTGTGTGTACTCCCGGTGTGTGTGTGTGTGTGTGTGTGTGTGTGTGTACCATTCCCGTGTGTGTGTGTGTGTGTACCGTTCCCGGTGTGTGTGTGTGTGTGTGTGTGTGTACGTTGCCCCGTGTGTGTGTGTGTGTGTGTGTGTACTGTTCCCGTGTGTGTGTGTGTGTGTGTACTGTTCCCGGTGTGTGTGTGTGTGTGTACCGTTCCCGGTGTGTGTGTGTGTGTGTACCGCCCCGGTGTGTGTGTGTGTGTGTGTACCGTTCCCGTGTGTGTGTGTGTGTGTGTACCGCTCCCGTGTGTGTGTGTGTGTGTGTGTGTACTGCGTCTGTCCCGGTGTGTGTGTGTGTGTACCGTTCCCGTGTGTGTGTGTGTGTGTGTACCGTTCCGTGTGTGTGTGTGTGTGTGTACTGCTCCGGTGTGTGTGTGTGTGTGTACCGTTCCCGTGTGTGTGTGTGTGTGTGTGTGTACCGTTCCCGGTGTGTGTGTGTGTGTGTGTGTGTACCGTTCCCGGTGTGTGTGAGGTCTCTCCTGTGAGCTCCAGGTTCAGGAGTGACCGTCAGCTTCATCCGGAGAGTCTTTCGTTTGCTGTTACACGAGTGATTGACCGAAGCGTCCACCACATCATAGATAGTGTGCATCAAACTAGACATGTCCTAAAACACACACACACACACACACACACACACGTGTGACAGGTGTCTGTCTCTGAGTGAAGTCTGTATAAATGTCTGTTTTTACCTCTTTTGTGACTCTTCCGCTGTTGTCGAAGTCGTAGAGCGTGAAGACCCACTCCTGCCTGTTTTCATCAACCAGAGACACGTTACACTCCAGATCCTGACAGAACACACACACACACACACACACACACACACACACACACGCTGCAGTTACACATCTGTCCAGCAGGAGGAGCTCAATGACTGCCAATGCAGAAAAAAACTCATGTTGTTTATGTTTATTTATTTATTTTTTGGCAACTAGGGTTATTATGGTTGAAACTAAAACTATAAAAACGTATTTGTTAATTTAAATAAAATAAAATAAAATATTACCATTAAAATAATGAAGAAGAGAAACCTTGCCTTGATGATTAAAGGAAAGTGTGTAAATTGTAGAAAGCGTGTTTAGCTGCCGTCTGTTGTTTGGTATCAACTTAGTATCAAGTTTATTTTGTAAAATATAAACAGAATTAAAACGTGAAATAAAAAAAACATTAATAGCCGCCCTCCATTATTAGCTTATTAATATATAACTAAATATAAATTGCAGAAATTATATTATATAATCAAAATATTACATGCATAAAAAAGTGGAATGAATGAAATGAAACCTAAATAAATCCTTCAAAGTTATTAATAAATAAATCCTGTATTTGGCCACTTACATCCAGATTGATGCGTTTCTTTCCTTTGCTGGCGTCTCTCTCTCCATCTTCAGACGGAAACAAACTCTCACACCCTTCAGCCTTCTCTGGAGGCAAAACCACTAAACACACACACACACACACACACACACACACACACACACACACACACACACACACACACACACACAGACAGACACACACACACACACACACACACACACACACACACACACACACACACACACACACACAGACAGACACACACACACACACACACACACACACACACACACACACACACACACACACACACACACACACACACACACACACACACACAGTACTGTGAGCACACTACCCAAAATGCACCATATTCAGTCAGAATGAAACACACTGCAAAAACTGTCTTGACCAAATTATGAAGATAATAAGCGTTGTTTTCTGACAAATTCATCAAAATGAACTGATTTCGTGCTTAAAATGGGGTCCGAAAAATCGGATAAATTCAAAGGAAAAACAAATGGAAATGCCTGATCCCATTGGCTGATATCTCTTCTCGTTTCAAGCATTAATATTTAAGTATTATTTAAATAAAATTGTAATATTTATTAATGTTCTGAATGAGCTTTCAGCATATAATTGAATATAATATAATAACATTTATTAATGTTTATCTTTTGAGTTTTAAATGTATAATATAATATAAAATGTATAAAACGAATATATTTTGTGTGTTTTTACAATAAATATTAATTTATCGTGATGTATTGCTTGTATTAAGAAATCATTACAAAAACACTTTAAACGCCAATTTAAAAACAAATAATGATTTGGCTATATTTTACAAATTATTAAAAAAAAAAAGATTAAAAATTGTAAAAATTGTGAAGGTGTTAAAAATAAATAAATAAATAATAATAATAATAATAATAATAAAACTCACAAATTAACAGATATTTACAATTATTTTTGTTTATAAAGAGTTGTAAGTTATGTTTACAAATGCCAAAATATCGGTCATTAAAAAATGCAGATATTTATGCACTAATGGTGATTAATAATAAGAAATTAATACTTTTATTTTATAAATATGCTTTACGTTTATCAAAAGTGATGGCTTTAGACAAAACACACAAACGATACAAATAATAATCATTTATAAAGTAAAAAAAAAATTTTTTGTCACTCATTAAAGAATCCTGTGAAATAAAATCTTTTTTGAGAAAAATATTTTCAACATTAATAATGTTTCCCGGTATATTAGACTGTAACGATGCTGTCGAAGATTGTGTAATTTTTGCATGTTGAATTCGGTTTTATTGCATATTTATTTCTATTCATACTTCGTTTTAGGAGCCGATGCACAATTTCTCAGCAAACAAGGCTTCTGGTCAGGCTTGAAATCCCTGCATCTCTGGTATTACTGTAACTCCTGTAATCAGTGTTTAGATGTGAGCTCACCCTGCAGAGACGTCCGTCCGTCCTTCAGCTCCTGGAGGAGGAGAAACACACAGGAGAGGAGGTGTTAGATCAGTACACAGGCCACAGACGCTCAAACCATTACACCTGCTTCAACACACAAACAATATTTTCTTAAGGAGAAGAGGTTAGCGCGCACTTCGCTGACGGGAACGCTTTAGGGGTTTGTCGTTAGGGATCCGTCATGAACAGACGATAAGAAACATCATTAAAAGGGTTTCTGCGTGAATATCGGTTGAATTTTCAGCATCGTCTTCGGTCTCACCCGAACCTTCGGAAATCAGTCTAATATACCGGGAAACATTATTAATGTCGAAAATATTTTTTTCCAAAAAGATTTTATGTCACAGGATTCTTTAATGAATGTAAAGTAAAAAAACAACAAAAAAACAAAACATTTTTTTACTTTATAAATGATTATTATTTGTATCGTTTGTGTGTTTTGTCTAAAGCCAACACTTTTGATAAACGTAAAGCATATTTATAAAATAAAAGTATTAATTTCTTATTATTAATCACCATTAGTGCATAAATATCTGCATCTTTTTAATGACCGATATTTTGGCATTTGCAAACATTATAACAATAATTTCTTACAACTCTTTATAAACCAAAAAAAAATTAAGTGAATATACTTTTGTTTATTTTTTTATTATTATTATTTTTAACACCTTCACAATTTAAAAAAATTTTAATCATCTTTTATTTTTTACTAATTTGTAAACTACACCAAAATAATTATTCGCTTTTAAATTGGCCGTTTAAAGTGTGTTTTTTGTAATGATTTCTTAATACAAGCAATGCATCACGATGAATTAATATTTACAGTAAAAACATGAATGCCATAACATCACATTGCAAACCTAAAAATGATTTATCTGATTTCGTAACTCCACGATATTAACGTATGCTGCGACCGACCAATCAGAAGTTCCGGGAGGCGGGTCTACTAGAGTGGGCGGGTTTTCTAGAGTGTAACTAGCCGTATTGACTTCCCAGAATGCAACGCTATGTTGATTTGCAGCAGTTTCTTTAAAGTCACGTGTCTGTGAACTCATTACCACCCGGCGCAACAGATGCATCCCAGATCTGACCGCCCTCTGCATTTTAAAGACTAACACGTGGTATTTTACCCATGATGCCGTCACCCACCGAGGCCCTTTTTAAGCGGCAATGTGTGGGCCATATGCTTCATTAAAACAGAGCTGAACACGGCCGAAACAGAACTGGCCCTGCTTTCTTTATCGGCTCAAATGCGTGCTTCAGACCGACCTAGATCTGTGAAATACGCATGCGATGGCTTTAAAATGTGAACTGAGTAACGAAAAGAATTATAATTCAACTTTCACCAATTATAAAGATAACGAGCATCTTCATATTTCATCAAAACGAACCGATTTCATGCTTAAAATGAAAGCATCTGCAATCTGATGAATTGAAAGGAAAAACAAATGCAACTAAAAGAGGCCAAAGCAATTCAACTGTTAGATACTATTATAGTTTATATGTGTGTGTGTGTGTGTGTGTGTGTGTGTGTGTGTGTGTGTTGGGATCAGTGAGATGCATCACACATCATGCATTTATTTAAACAAAAATACAGAAAAAACTGTTACATTGTGAAGTTACAATTGATAATATTGTTGAAATAATATTGCGATTCCTAATATTGGTTTTCTATTTGAATATTATTTGAAATAGAATTTATTTCTGCGACAGAGCACTGCATTTAGCGTCTCGCGATCCTTCGGAAGTCATTCTAACGTGCCGAATTATTATCAAATTATTATTGCTTCCTTTTTTCGTTTTTTTCCGGAACATGACGCACTTTTCAGGATTTTAATAAGTGAATTAAAAAATAAGTGAAGTAAAAAAAAAAAAAAAAAGAAAAATCTATCAATAGAAGTCTCTTTTGTTGAATAGAAATGAAAAAAAAAAATCCTTCTTAAATCCAGCAAAATGTATCGCAGCTTCCAAAAAAAAATATACGAAGCAACGAAAACGCCGTCACGGTTTCCGACGATCACCGAAGACTGGCGTAACGATGCTAAACAATCCGGCTGCGCTTCGCAGAAATAAATTGCGCTTTACAAGACATCCACGTAGAAAACGGCTATTTTACATCGTAATAATATTTCAGAATTTTACTGTATCTTTTATGCTTTGGCGAGCGGAAGAAACTCAATCTTTTTTTGAAAGGCAAAAGAGCTTGTTTTTATCCAGAGACCCAAAGTGAGAGCAAAAATGCAATTTGGTACAGATGCTAATACTTGCATATCTCCAATAAAATGCTTTAGTAAGACGCTATTAGGACGCTTAGCTTAAATAAACACTTTTATTTGATTCTGTTTTTCAGAGAACGAAGTAAAACTAAGTTGTTTTAGGCCATCCGGAAAATATCACTGACAATCAATCAAGTAGTGCGTGCATGCTGTAAATGCACGTAATAGCACGCTGCAACCATGCATGCCGTCGAAACGGGAAGAAAGCGCAGACCGGGACGTGTGCTACAGACGGCCTCCAGCGCAGAGAGAGGCTTTTCACCCCGAGGTCAGACGAGAGGCGCAGCGTTTTGTTGGCAGGACTTGAAGCGCTCCGGAGGCCTCAGAAACAACAGCTGCGGAGCGAGTCGTTTGAAGATCCCCTGGCCTGTAAATCACCTCCTGGACCCGTCCGCCGCTCCCATCCCCATGTCTCTGCTCACTGGCGCGGAAGTGTAACGCTGCTGGCGAGAACCAATCGCATCCACCGAGGACTGCTTAGTACAATGACGGCGAAACGAACAGCCAATCAGAAGTTACGAGATAAAAGATGACGCCAATTATGAGCTACTACGCCAACCACGCCAAAACGTATGGGCTTTATTTACAGCTGATTCGTTTCGTTGCCCACGCAGCTGTCTATCGCTAACTGATATAACGAGGTCGCAAATGAGACGCTAAGCCATAATAATGAGATGAAACGTAGAAATTGTGACGTAAAATACCAAACAAATGAGATAAAAAGTCAATAATGAGATGCAAAAACGATTTTACACCAGGACTAGGCCGTAGCTAAATTAAGATCAATGCATTAAGATTAATGCATAAAGCACTAATGTGCGCATCGTGGCGATATTTTAAGGTGTTTCAGAGCAAGGTGTATTTTCAGTCTGGGGCTGGTTTCAGTATGTCTGTGAAACCGGCGGTCACGAAAACGAAACAAATATAAAAAGAGGTAAATTGGACAGGTCGAGATTATGAGACGCTAAGTCATAGTTATGAGATAAAAGGTAGAAATCATGGCGTAGACCGCGCCAAGGCGCTGAGAGCTATGAGATACAAAGACGAAGTTATGGCTTACTAGCATAAACAAAATTATGTAATAATCACGAGATAGAAAACGGAAACCGTAATAATAAAAAGTGACATGACGACAGTCATAATTATGAGAATTTGAGAATGAAAAAAAGTATGACAAAGTCACAATTTTTTGAATTATCACATAAATTATCGCAAATGCGGCACGTCAGAATTATCAAATTTAAAACCTGAACTTAGCAAAACGCTAACGACTATGAGATACGAACACAAAATTATATCAAACTGAATACGAACGAGGTAAAGAGTCACACTGCTGCAAATCATAACTATGAGATCCACGAACAACTGCAGAAGACACAATCATGAGACTTAATCGTTATAAGACGTATATGAGATACGGAGTCAACATTAAGACATACCAAAACAGAAATACGAGACAAAATAAGAAATGTACTTAAAAAGTCAATTTTGTGCTGATCTCAATTTGACCCTTCCAGACCAGATTTGAGTGTGCTGTGAAATCATATGAAAGGGAAAATCAGCCTGATTCGAATTTTCACGTTTTTCTGTAATAGAGCCACTAATTGAGCGAATCCAACTTCTAGAATGTCAAACAACGTTTTGTTTTTTTTTTTTTGTTTCTAACGCCGATGGTGGATATTTGCAGTCATATGAAGAGGTGCGAATTAAAAATAAAACGTTGCTGGGTGTAATTACTGTAAAAAAAACACAACGTGCGGTTTAAATCCACCGTAACATCACACAGTGCGGTTTAAATCCACCGTAATGTCACACCGTGCAATTTAAATCCACCGTAACATCACACCATGCGGTTTAAATCCACCGTAACGTCACACCGTGCAGTTTAAATCCACCGTAACGTCACAGCATGCGGTTTAAATCCACCGTAACATCACACCGTGCGGTTTAAATCCACCGTAACGTCACACCGTGCGATTTAAATCCACCGTAACGTCACACCGTGCAATTTAAATCCACCGTAACGTCACACCGTGTGGTTTAAATCCACCGTGCGGTTTAAAGCCACTGTAACCTCACACCGTGCGGTTTAAATCCACCGTAACGCCACACCGTGCGGTTTAAATCCACCGTAACATCACACCATGCGATTTAAATCCACCATAACGTCACACCGTGCGGTTTAAATCCACCGTAACATCACACCATGCGGTTTAAATCCACCGTAACGTCACACCATGCGATTTAAATCCACCGTAACGTCACACCGTGCGGTTTAAATCCACCGTAACGTCACACCATGCGGTTTAAATCCACCGTAACATCACACCATGCGATTTAAATCCACCATAACGTCACACCGTGCGGTTTAAATCCACCGTAACGTCACACCATGCGATTTAAATCCACCGTAACGTCACACCGTGCGGTTTAAATCCACCGTAACGTCACAGATTTAACACCGCGTCAGGGCTCGATTAAATGGTGTGAAGAGACTGATTTTTATCACAGACTGTTTTAACACATTCGTATCACGTTTTAGTCGGCATTTCATGATTTAGGTAAAAATCTGAGTTTGAGAATCTAAAAAAGAAAAACAAATGTATATGAGATAAAATCATGATATAAACACGAACTTAAAAGGTCAAAGTTTTATAATAAAATTGAAACTAGGTCAAAATTATAAAATACTACATAATTATGAGGTTATTTATACAATTATGAGGTACAAAATTATGACAAAAATTTATATAAAACTCAAAATTATGTTACACGAGATAAAAAGTCAAAAATATTTAAAATGTCAGAATTACAAGCTACTAAATCATAATTATGAGGTAAAAACTGATAAAAAGCTGAGATTCGGTCATAACTGTGATGTGCAACTGAATAATTTTATACTTGGGTGACAAGTTATGAAATATGAGAGGACAAAATCAAGTCACAATGACAAAATCACGGTATAAAACCACCAAAACACTAACAACTATGAGATACAAAGACAAATCTGTGACAAAATAAATAATAAAGAGGTGAAAAAGCCAAAACAATCACATTAAAAGCTGCTATTATTAAGATATGTGTCAGAATTATGAGAAAATTAAGATATCGCACTTAAGACTTAAGTGTGATATATAACTCTTAATAAATGCACGACAAACTAAAAGATTGAATTGATGGCACGAAAAGATGCTCAGTCACAGCTGTGAGATCCGAAGGCATGAGCTAACCGCAGGATCCCGTGACAGTAAGGAGTCTCTTCAGCGCACCCGGACAACCTGTGAAGTTCCACACGGCCGTGACATCGGCCAGGGGTCACCGGCGGGTCGGTTCCTAAAAACACCATCCTGCTCCAGAGCGGGAAGTGAAGGTCCAGTGGGTCGACACGATGAAACACAAACAGAGCGCGTGTGCGCAGATGCACCTCATTGTTGCCGCGGCTTCCTGATGCTGCAGAGGTGAAGGTTCATCGTTTATGAAGATCGGCGGCGGGAAGCTACCGCGAAAAAACAACCAACCACGATGTTTCGGATATACACCCCTCTGAAAATGCTTCATTCCAAGTGTACTACAAATGCATTTTTGTACTTACTAAAATGCCCTGAAATTGTACTTTTGGCCCATTATACCGAAAAGATGTATGCAGAATAGAGGTATGCAGAATAAAGTTTAATTATAAAGTACATATGTCAATAGATTTGAACTATACTTGGTATGAAATTAATTATTATTTTTTTTTATATTTATTGTTTTTTACTAGGGTATCCATCAAATAATGGAATTTATTTTCTGCATTTAAGCGGTAGCAAAATGCATGCGATGATGCCATTAATAATAATAATAATAATAATAATAATATTTAACAAAATAGTACAGAAAACGCATGTCTCACAGAGATTTAAATTAATCAGTGAATCTTTTTAAGCCAGTCCACTGAAATGAATCATGCATATAAACAAATAAAAATAAATAAATAATAATAAAAAAATAATATATAAATAAAATAAATGACTACAATAAATAATGTGAAATATAATAAAATTAAATTAAAATAACAATATATTAAATGCAATTCAAAAATAAAACAATAATAAAATGAAATCTAAAATAAAAATCTGAAATACTATCACAAATTATAAATACACCTCATTAAGTATCTATAAAGAATAAATAAAATGAAATAAAATCCAGATATGTTTTCTGAAAACTACTTTGATCACCTCTGCTTGTCAAGTAAACGTCTAAGGAATGGATTATTATATTTTCAGTGGAGCTAAGAAAAAACAAGGATGATGATAAGGACCCACCGGTGACCCCGAGGAGCCCGGAAGAAGTCTCCTGCTTCCTCGTTCAACACAACACGTCTCCACAGACACACAATAAAACACAAGACTAAACCCACAGGTGACATCCAGACACAGGTAGTGACTGAGCTGGAACAAACCCAGCAAGCAGCTAACAATATCAACAGAATTAGACCTAAAATGATTGTATTGCAATTAATGAATGCTGTAATTAATACAGCAAGCACATGGTATCCTGTGACGATTCTGAAAATAAAACACAAAATACGCAGACTACACAAAGGCACACGCCAGCTGAAGACATTATGAGACAGCGCTGGGTGGAGCTCCAGTGATATGAAGAGACGTTTGAGGAGAAACAGGAAGACGGAGGCCTTCGCAAGCGTGTGAAGCGGAGGAATGAGAACGGGGTGAAGAGTTCAGATGAGCTGATACAGTCATAGAGATACGATCAGCCAGACCCGTATCAACAGACAGAAGAGCTGAAGAAATCCTGAAAAACACCTCTAGTCATCCCCTTCACTGTGTGCCCATCTCCTTATGTATTGATCAGACCATCCAAACGAGACGACGCTTTTAAATGTGAGCCTTAAAACAACATATCACGAAAATATCACGTGGAGCCATAGTAGCCTACGAGAAAAAACATGATTATATTAAATGTGTGTGTGTGTGTGTATATACACACACGTTATAAATATATATATATATATATATATATATATACACACACACACACATTATATAAATAAATATATATATATATATATATATATATATATATATATATATATATATATATATATACACACATATATAAATATATATATATACACAAATATAAATATATATACACATATATATATATATACACATTATATATATATATATATACACATTAAAAATATATATATATATATACACATTATATATATATATATATATATACACACATTATAAATATAAATATACACATTATATATATATATATATATATATATATATATAGATATACACACATATATATATATATATATATATATATATATATATACACACATTATATAATATATATACACACATATATATATATATATATATATATATATATATATATATATACACACACACATTATATATAAATATATATATATACACATTATAAATACATATATACACACATTATAAATATATATATATATACGCATTATAAATGTCCCAACAAGGTCAAAATTCACTGGTATTCCTATCCTTGTGGGGACATTTGGTCCCCTGACGTGATAAATACCAGGTGCACACACACACACACACACACACACACACACACACACACACACACACACGTTACACGAATCGTGCCACCCCTAATATACGTCTAGATTGATATTTGCCGGGGGTCTGGTCTATGCATCCCTGCCTCTGCTGAATTATTTTTTTTTTCCCACAGAATGATGTGTGAAACGCACTATGAAGTCCCGCTCCGAATCAAACGGTTCTCGAAAAGCACTATAAAACCCATTCTGAATCAAATGATTAGCGATGCCTGACCTGATCGGAGCGTTTTAAGCAGTTACAGCTCTGTTGATGCTGTTCGCTCTCTAGAATTTATTTGTTGTCCAAAATATAATTCAATATATACGTCCATGTACAAAGTGCAATTAGTCCAGACTTTTATTTTTTCCCTTTGAACGTTCTTAATGCCGTTACTTTGTTCAAATAAACGTCAGTACAGTCGCTTCATCAGCATTTTGCCGGAGCGACCGGGGACACTCCAACGCCTCAGGAAACGCTCGAGTATTAAATATCGGTCTGAATCACGAACGCGGGGCAGGTCTGAGGTTTATTTGAGAGGAATCTGCAGCTCGACGGCGCGTGAAACAGCAGACAGACGTTTGAAGTCACGCTGGAGGAAGCAGCCGAGAGAAAAAGAGCTTGCTTTCAGGAAGAAAGTGAAACAGAGGCGTCTTTCAGGAGATCCTCAAAAGAGAACCACAACAGAACCGGCTCTAACTAAAGGAGAGGGATACACTACAACATATTTAAGTAAAAAAAAAACACACTGGTAAGTAAGCATATACATACACATTTATACATATTTATTATATAAGCATTATTTATATATGTACGCTCTTTTAATAACATTTCTTAAAGTAGAGAGCTACACTACTATTAATACGTCAATAAATATTTAAAATAAAAACAGAAAAGTTAGTATATACTTACACATTTATTATTATATATATTTATATATTTCTATTAATATTTAGATATTTATACCCTTTTAATAACATGTAATTATTAAATTTGTATTTAACATTATATTATTAACATATTTACACAAATATACCTACAAATAAATTTTAAATCTAATATATAAACTTAAAATCTAATATATATAATATAAATATATATATAAAATGCAATATAAGTATTTGTTTTATTATTATATGTAATTAAGTGTGTGCATATATACATATGCACAAATACAATTATAAAAAATATAATAATATATAATACAATATAATAGTATATATTATCATATTAGATATTTATAGGTTTGCATATATAATTATATAAACTTATTATATTATTTGCTTGTTAAAACAAATATATATGTGTGTGTGTGTTTGTATATATTTATACATATTTATTTTGTTATAGTTATTTAATATTGTTTAAAATTAATATTTAATTTATACATAAATTGCATTATACATATATTAATGTAGATTTATTTTTTTAATATTTTTATATTTATATATATATATATATATATATATATATATATATATATATATATATATATACACACATACACACACACATTACAGAA
>NC_056714.1:27250444-27282944 GCF_018831695.1 Puntigrus tetrazona | reverse complement strand
CTTCTGACGGCACCTCAGCGGCTTTGAACCCTCAACCCGCTCGGAAAGAGTGCTTAGACAAGGAACCGGAGGAACGTAAGCAAACACCTTCAAAGCGCCTTTCCCAGCATAAATATCCTCGGATAAATAAACACGCAATCCGCCCGCGGCGGGCGAACGTCTTTTTCCATGAAGCGCGAGCCATGAAAAGTGAGAGGAGGAAGAAAAGATCTCGCCGATGCTCAAACACGAGTATAAAAGGCACGATCTCTCATTATTGAATAAACAACATGCTTTTATGGGATGCGGAGAGCAATGGCGACGCGATCATATTTGCATGCTTGCTCCCGATTGGTCTTCTTTCTAAGGTACATTTGCATTGTGTTTTTCTAACAATATGAACGCTACCGGCGCACTTGTAAAGATATGCAGTCAAATAATGCTTAAAGTCGCATGTAGAGTAAATAACCGATGAAGAGAAGACTTGAGTTTTGAAGCAACCGTGCGCGTTTAAAAAAAGTGCTGAAACGGACTGAAGTCGTCGAGCTCATGCGCTGAACTTCGTGCAAACGTTTGAGCAACTACACAAGCTCACCACGGAAACAGATGATCGATCACGATTCAGCGTGCAAATAAATACTATCATAATGGCATCATCACCGTTGATCACGCTGCATTAAAGGCTATGTTTGTATTCGACCAAATGATCTTCTTTCTGATGTGATTTACGTCTCAACTGAACGGAAAGGCCTTTATTTAAGGAGATATAAAAGCCTTTCTCAGAACTGTGCAAATCTGAATTTATAACTTACAACTGTGACCTTTCACTTTCCCTTCGTTTTTTCCCCTCATAATTCTGACTTTATCACTGCAATTCTGAGTTTATATGTCATTATTCTGATTTCATATCTCCCAATTCTGACTTTATATCTCATAATTATGACTTATATGTCATACTTTTTTTTGTATCTCTCACTTCTAAGTTTATATCTCATAATTCTGAATTTATATCTCTCGGTTCTGAGCTAATATCTCATACTTCTGACTTTATATTGCTCACCTCTGGGTTTATATCTCATACTACTAACTATATATCTTATACGTCTAACTCTATATCTCATAATTCTGACTTTATATTGATCATTTATGGGTTTATATCTCATAATTCTGACTTTAGCTTATATATCATACTTTTGGTTTTATATGTCATACTTCTAACTCTATATCTCATAATTCTGACTTTATATTGATCATTTCTACATTTTTATCTCATAATTTAGTTTATATCTCATACTTCTGACTTTATATTGATCATTTCTACATTTTTATCTCATAATTTAGTTTATATCTCATAATTCTGACTTTATGTTGCTCATATCTGGGTTTATATCTCATACTACTAACTATATATCTTATACTTCTGGTTTTATATCTCATAATTCTGACTTTATATTGAGAATTTCTACATTTTTATCTCAATTTTATATTGCTCACTTCTGGGTTTATATCTCATAATTCTGACTTTATATTGATCATTTCTACATTTTCATCTCAATTTAGTTTATATCTCATAATTCTAACTACATATGTCATACTTCTGGGTTTATATGTCATAATTCTGACTTTATATTGATCATTTCTACATTTTTATCTCATAATTTTATATTGCTCACTTCTGGGTTTATATCTCATACTCCTAACAATATATCTCATACTTCTGGTTTTATATGTCATACTTTTGACTTTATATTGCTTTCTTCAAAGTTTATATCTCATAATTCTGACTTTAGCTTATATCTCATACTTCTGGGTTTATGTGTCATACTTCTAATTCTATACCTCATAATTCTAACTATATATCTCATACTTCTGGTTTTATATCTCATAATTCTGACTTTATATTGATCATTTCTACATTTTTATCTCATAATTTTATATTGCTCACTTCTGGGTTTATATCTCATACTTCTAACTTTGTATCTCATTTCTGCATTTCTATCTCATAATTCTGACTCGTGTATAAATCCTTTTTTTGTCAGAACTTACAATTAAGAATGAAGTTTACATCTCACAGTTGTGAACTTGTCTCTTTCAAATTCGGTTAAATGGCGCAAAGCACGTTAATCCTCTCACAACTCTGACACTTCTTTCTGTGAAATCTAATCTTGGAACTGCGGGGGAAAAGTCAGAACTGTGAGACGAAAACATGCACCTCAAAAGATAAACGTAAGACTAAAGCAATCATTCTGCATGCATTCGTTTAAGAAAACGAGAACAAAAGAAGCCTGTCGGTGCCACATCTACTGAACCCTCGCTGTTCCCCCAAAACAACAGCCTTCATCGCGCCCCACCACCTCAAAGCCTTCAGAAAAACAGGCCCTTATCGGCCCCCGGTCGCCCCACGGCGAGCTCGAGGATTTCTGCTGTACAAACCAGAAACAGATGTCTGCAGGGGCCGCGCTGAAAGAGCCCGCTGTTCTGGACGGCCGCCACATGCTTCTCATTCAGAGATGAAGGCTCACGGCTCGCCAACGTCAAAAGACAAACCCAAGCCGCCTCGAAACCCTCGCTATTAAACGAAGGCGCGACGTCGAGCCAGCGGAGCTTTTCAGTCCCAACAAGACAATGGGAGAAATATGTCATTGAATGCGACTCCAACAGGCCAGATATCCTGCCAAACCAAATAGCGCTGACTCGGGGAGAACCAGCCCAACTGAAACAAGAAAACTCACGGCTGTCCGATTTCTCCAAGCAAACACGAGATTACAGAACCGGTCTGCGTTGAGGAAACCTCATCATATTGACAGCTTTCGCCGCTTGGGACGATCAGGACCCTTCGAACGTTTTCCGCAAACAACTTTAAAATCGATTTCAGCCGCTGAAAATAGCTTGCAAAGGTTTGGGTTAGTCTAAATTAAAGCACCTCCGCCGCAACACATGAGATATGTAAAAAAACATGATGTGAATAGTTCATACACATGTGAGCACCAATACAGACACAATCAACACTCACACAGTGTACACGCTTACGGGTTTATACGACCTAATATATAAATATAGACTGTGTAACAATTTTAATAAACACACAAAATAAGGCAGAAGCTGTACGTAGCTCATGGGCGGATTTATACAATTGAGTGCATGACGTCTACTGTAACGGAGCCATTTATTTTCTGTCACAAAAAAAAAAGTAAAAAAAAATATATTGTGAAAATCGGAATTGAATCTATTTATGACATACTGTCTGCTTTTAAACAGAAGTATTTAACACTTATTCCCAAGGTACATGGTGCATCCCCTTTTCCTGCCGCCATCTTGAATATTGCGAAATATCTAATTATATATTTTTAAAAATGGAATTGTAGATCTTTGTGGATTTCTATATTTATGTATATATTCTATTATATTTCTATTTTTTTAATATATATATATATATATATAAAATATTACATTTCATAATATATTTAATTAATATAATGATTACACAATTTCATTGATATAACATTTAATTTTTTAAAGAAATTATAACTTCATCAAACTGAACCAAATGACTAAGTGTTATATATAACAAAATTTCATAGCATATGTATTTTATTTATAACTCAATGTTCAACATAAATTACTTCCATTCGTACCTTCAACTTTTGAAGCCTTTGTGCACATTATTTCATTCATATACAAAGTCATATCTAACATTTTAATTATTATAAATTCATTAAATTACTTTAATATTATTATGTATTTTATATATAACTAAATAAAAACTCATTTAAATATGCATCGTTAATAATGAATCATTTTTATGAATTATAAATGACTCCATTGATTATATAAAACATTACTAATTTACATTTATATACACAATGCATTTAATAAAATATTTCATTTATAATTTATATTACGATTCACCGTTCCTAATTGCGTTTTAAAACGGTACCTTTAATTATGATAAATATCGCATTATCTTCACTGTACAAAATTGCTATGTACTGTTTACATAAGTCAGCTTTTACCAGAATACTTCTAAAGTAGTGAACCTCTTGGGCAGGAAGTGGCATCAAACTACTTCCTGCGTCGCAGCCAATTTCACGCGCGCTCTGACTCTATCAGACGGCTTCACGCCTGGGAACGTTTAAGACGAGGTTGAAGAAGCGATCAGTGTGCAGCAGACTGTTGATGTTTCCAGAGACGAAGCTCTTTGGAGGGCAGCAGAGTCTCCACCTCACCCGCTTCTTCACAGAGAAGCCTCTTGTCCGGCTTTCCAACAACACCGCTGCCGTTTCGGCTGCTCGCGGGGCCTGGTCATTTTGATCCGGCCTCTGAAGATCCCCAGGTGTTTATGCAGGTAAGAGCCAAGCACCTGCAGTGATCCGTGGAAAGCGACCAAGCTCGTCGTCTCCCTGTCGCTCGTCTTTGATCGGCCGCCGGCCACCTCGGCGTCCGGCTCCGTAATTGCGGCTCCCGCTGTTTTCGCTCAAACCGCTTTAATCTGAAGCACAAAAACTTTCAGGAGGAGTTCAATAAAAAAAAATAAAAGGGAAAACGCGTCGTGTCGTTCCAAGCCCATGTGCAACATGAAAGATGGTTTTTGGTTTTTTTCCGATTCATATGCACCAAGCATTTTATTCTAGCCTTCTGAAGCTATATATCTTTCTAGTTTAATATCTTTATGTGAGGAAAAAAAACTCTAAAAATAACACGTACAATCAGATGACTTCAGAAGGCGGCATTTTCTGCATCATTTTTTTTGCAAAATACTAATCTTATTTTAGTATCAGTAATATGCTGTTATAGTATTCTGGGTAATATTTTGAATTAGAAATTACTTTCACGTCTTTTATTTGTATCATAATTCATATTAAAGTTTCAATACTAATAGTAAGTACTTTTGCTATGTCTTTGACATTTTCATTATTTTTAATAAAAAAAAAAAAATTATATATATATATATATATATATATATATATATATATATATATATATATATATATATATATATATATATATATATATATATATATATATATATCTTATCTTTATTTTTTAAAAATTTTTTTTTTTTTTTTTTTTTACACTCTTATGTTTAGGTTCAGTACTTTTACTCTAATGTCAAAATGAATCCATTTCCTAACCTGAAAAACTGAACAGAAATATAGGCCCCTGATAAAAACGCTCGTTTTAAAAAGGAAGCACTTCGAGGCTTTGGCTTTTCTGGTTTCAGTTCGGGTTAAAGACGCACAGCCAAGTCCTTCAGGTTTGGACCGACTTGATCTTCCTTCGAGGAAACGTCTGACAGCAGCTAATGAGCTCATTAACGCTCGCCGAACACAAATGGCTTTCAGAGTTAATTCTCCGGAGCTCCAGACCAGGAAGACCCTGGGGATACTCGGCCGTCTGTCTCTGTCCGTCCACCCTTCCCCCAGATCCTCGGCGCATGAACCCGTGGCTCCAGAGCTATCAGAGAGCTTTAATAACTCCCAGCTCCGGGCTTTGAAGTCACAGCCAGGCAGCTGAAGAATCCCATTCCCTCCGCTTCCCTGACAATGGGTCGAGGGGGAAGGGATCTGGCCCTTAATCTGGGGCCATCGGGATTTTACCTGCCTCCCAAATCCTAAAGCCGACTTTAAAAGGCGGCCAGAAGCGATTATTGGACGCATTCCCTCTTTCCCATTAACTTCAGGAATGCTTCGGCAGCATCTGAAGGCGGAGACCAATTCTGTGTCTTTCCAGCGTTGCTTTTTAACAAAGTTCATTCAATCGCTGTTGATTTTACGTTTATCGCCATTCATCACGGCCAACAGGGGTCCTGCGATTGCCGCGTTTTCCAAAAACCGCAAAGAGCAGGTTAGAGAGCAGCGAGACATGAATACAGAAGCTCACAGCAAATTTGCTCACTCTTAAGCCATCTGAGTTGTAGGTGAGGTAGCATCTCGGTAATGGATGTGAATGGGTGCCGTCAGAATGAAACATCACAATAATCCACAGCACTCCAGTCCATCGGTCAACATCTGGAGAAGACAAAAACGCTGAAACAAAGACATTTTTAACCCTTGTAATCCACAATAACGCTCCCTCTGGTGAAAAAGAGTGCATTTTTACTGTTATTATGGGCTGTGTTTCAGCTAAAAATGTCTTAATGCTTTTATCGGACTCTCGTTCTGACGGCACCCATTCACATCCATTGCCGAGCCACATTTCATCCTAATCTCCCCGCTAGAACGAATGTGCACCAAATTTCGTTTTTTTGGGGTGAACTATTCCTCTGATTCGATCATAATGTTAGCAAAAGTAAAGACGGCGAAACAAAACACGCACCGGAAAAGAGACCGTTGGCAACATCTTATCAGCTTCATAACGATTTAAAGACCTTTACTCCACAAACATCATTCGGTTCTCATTACCGCACTTCAATCGGAAGAAACCGTCGCTTCTTTTTGATGCATTTTTCCTCCGTTGCTTTAAATAAGAAACCCTTGGCGTAAATATGCCGATGCG
Source organism: Puntigrus tetrazona (assembly GCF_018831695.1). Taxonomy (NCBI): domain Eukaryota; kingdom Metazoa; phylum Chordata; class Actinopteri; order Cypriniformes; family Cyprinidae; genus Puntigrus; species Puntigrus tetrazona. The sequence continues at coordinate 27,276,470 of NC_056714.1, read as the reverse complement.
GGAACATTTTATCGTCGTGATTAAATTATATATTGCATATACGCAATATTCCCATTATTGCATATATATCGGGCCTTTATTTTTCAATGCATTACATTATATACGCATTTACGAGCACGTACCATTTTTTGACGTAACAGCCAGATACAGCTACTATCGTCATCCATGTTAAAAATGATTAATATTCCTTAATTCAGAAGAGGCCTTAATTTACGTCAGGCTTGTTGGTGAAACGCCATTGGCTCTTGTGTGTCATGTGACCGGTCACGTCATAACGCTATTGGCTCACTTCTTCGCAAAAAGACATCGTACGGCTTCAGAAGGACTTGGATTGCAACACAAGGACTTGTTTCTACTGCTTATAAAAACCTTGCCTGTGTGTGTTTTATATAAAAGCATGGCGCGGTTCCTCATTATTACGATGAGAAAGAGATAAGAAGAAAAAAAAAACACGGTGGGTCATCAAACTGAACAGATTAGCATTTAGTTTGCCGTTTTTTCCAGCCTAGACTTCAAGAGCGCAGTGGACTCAACTTTATTCAAATATATAGTTAAAATGACCAAAAAACCCCTAAACATTGTCATGTACTCACAAGATTACTGTTTTTATCTTTTGTTTGTTTCTTATTTGCAAAAGTGACTGATATAATAAAATAAATGTCAAACATAGAAAACACATACAATAGTTATTCGTTTTTAATGAACGAATCGTGTCCATTTTAAACATTCATAAGTACGGTTTTGTTCTCAATAGCATTCAAATGAAATGATTTATGGAGAGAGGGAATTAAATATAATGCATAAATATTTTTTATTTGCCAATACTTAAATACACATAAATTGTGCATCTCTAAATATAATGCATAAATATTTTTTTTATTAGCCAATACTTAAATACACAAATTGTGCATCTCTAAATATAATGCATAAATATTTTATGTGTCACTACTTAAATACACAAATTTTAATTAAATTAAAATTTTTATTTTTACACAATGCAACTTTTCTTATTTACATAAAACAGCGTATATGAGACTTCTATGAGAACTTTATAATAGAAAGTTGGTGGTAAAATTGACCATGCACTTTCATATCATAATACGAGGTCGGAACAACACGAGAGTCAGCAAACGATGATAAAACGTGAACTCTTTATACATTTAGTACACCGTTCACTGGAAACCCCAAAAACCCCTTCAATTAAACACACTCCCACAACGATGAGCATTCATCCCTGCAACTCATCAACACATTGTTAGCGTGATTCACGAGACTCATGCAGACGCACACGTTCGTTTCGTAAACGCACATAAATAAACACGCTTTCAAAAAGCGATAGAGCATCGCGAGAAAGTGCTCGTAATCCGAGCTGCAGCATGTCACGCAAACAAACAAAACTCGTTCGGTCGAGAGCGGCTCGTGGTTCGACTGTTTGGTCCAAACCAGAGTTTCCCCAAAAACCAAACGCTGGCCCAAAAGCTCTACTCGGAAAGAGCCCTAAACAAACAACCTACACGGGTCTGATCGCCAATCAAGAGTCTTGCTCGGAGTCAAAGAGTCTTTCAGGTACGTGACCACTTTGAAGAAGTCAAACCTTCTTTCCCTGCCCATTAACGACACATGACGTGTCCCATTCATCCTTTTCTTAGGCTTCTAATAGAGCAGGTTAATCATCTATAATAACATAATGACATAATGAATCAGTTCTATAGAGGCTTTTGACATTGACTTAGTGAACTGGTTCATTGAAAAGGACGGTCTTAGAGTTGGTTTGATTCATTCCTGTGAACCTCTGAAAATGAACTTCAAACTGATTCTTTAAAATGGATATTTTTTTGAACCCATCTAAAGAAATGATTCAAACTAAGAGCTGTCCAGAGTAACTGAATCGTTAAAACGGCCCGTTTGAGCATGAACTTGTTTAAGAGTCTGTGCGATTCATTCTAGTGAACTTCAATTCAAAGATTTGAGATACCATTCTAAATTGATTCTTTAAAATACCGTTTTTTGAGCCCATCCACACAAACGATTCAAACACTTTTGTTAGAGCCGTTTATTTAAATGAACTCATTCAGAGATTTTTTTGAGATTGATTTTTGAATTGATTGCTTAATTCGAATCATTTATATGGATGGGATCCATTTCAGAATTGGTTTGAATTTTTGTCCACTCGAATGAATCAGTTCAGATATAGTTTGAATTGATTCCATTCACAGAAAATAAAGTTGGTTTGATTTAATCTAGCGAGTTCAGTCTACTTGATTCGGAGACTTCTGAGATTGAATTGATTCTTGATAGCTTGAACCTATAGACAGATATGAATCAAACAAACTCTGTTGATGTCATTTCTGGCCATTTCAATGAATCGATTCTAACATTTCTGTGACTGATTCTTTGAAACGGACAGGTTAAATCCGTGCAGAGAAATGAATCAAGCCAACTTTGTTCAAGTGAGTCAAACTGGTTGATTCCTGTGAGTTTTGGTCCAATTCGGAGACTACCGAAATGATTCCTCGACAGATTAAACTCATCCAAACCAAGGATATGAACAGACTCGATAGGATTCTTTTGAACGCCTTTCATTTTTAAATGAATCAATGAATGAATTTGTTTGACTTTTTAATTGATTCTTTGAAAGGGACGTTCTGAATCCTTCAAACAAGCTGTAACAGTGTTTTTATTACTGAAGTCTGATTGAGAGGCACTAATAAATCTCTGTCTGAACAAGTGCATTAGAATCACTGAAGTATATTCAGATGTACGGCGTGAACAGAATCACTGACACACGTATGCCACGAGGCATGTTATTCTTTGCTGTTAATCACCGAGGTGAGGGCTGTCAAACTGTCTCGCTCATGAAAAACAGCACTGTGTGGTCGAGAACGAGACAAAACACTTGCTAACCGCTCAGGTGGAGGAAAAACAGCGGAAAACACGAGCAGCCTGACAGCCTGGAGACTTGAGGCAAGGACGACCCCGCACCAACACATTAAATCTATTACGCCTGCTGCTGATGAAGGTGAAACGAATAGACGGCGTCAGTTGTGGCATTGAATTAAGGTCTGCTCAAGTTGCACCGTACGTCATTTTGGACGTTTTAACCAATCACACACAGTTCCGTTGAGCTTATGAACGCAACGACCAATCAGAGACGTTCAGATGAGTCATCGCTGAAACTCATCAGATCCAAAAGTTTTATATATAAATTATAAATAGTCACGTAATATATGTGCGTTCTGTGCATAATATTCACAATGTATATATATATATATATATATATATATATATATATATATATATATATATATATATATATATATATATATATATATATATATATATATATAGGTTTTTTATTATAAAAGTTTCCTTATGTGCAATTTTGCATTCTTTTTTAATGCTCATTTAATTTTATTATAAAAGCTGCCTTAATTTTTATTTAAAAATTAATTGTTTATATTGCAATATATTTTTAATATTATATATTATAATATAATATATATTTTATAAAAACTGCCTTCATTTTTATAATTGTTTTTAAATGCTTGTTTACAAATCACTTTATATATATTTGTAATATATATATATATATATATATTATTTTTTTATTATTATTATTATTATTATTATTTTTATTATATATATATATATTTTTTTTTTTTTATATATTTTTTATTATATATATATATTTTTTTTTTTTTATTATTATTATTTTTTTATATATATATATATATATATATATATATATATATATATATATATATATATATATATATGCTTGTGTATTTATATTTATATATAAATTATAAATAGTCACAGCACACATATATTACGTAAAAACAAACATTTGTTTTTGGATGCAATTACATATACTACTTTCTTTATATAATTTATTCACTGTTTGAATAATCGTGGAAAGGAAATGTTATATTATATTCAATTTCTCACGTTTTTAATTTAATTGCAACCACATTAAATACAAATTATACATTTCATTTCGCATATTTGATGAGATAACACGACACTCATGTCCGGTCACTGCCTAAAAAGACGGCTGCACGATACATCGGGCTGCTTCGAGCCTTAAAGACCCTAAAGACAACCCGGACCTCTGAGACTCCTGTAAGTCACCGTATAACGCAGGTGTTGCTCACAAAAGCAACGATGATGTCACAGACCCGCCGTCAAAAGCCATCAATCCCACCGGAGAACCACCACCGCTGCCAAACACCACAAAAACAACTGGGGCCGGACGTGTCGCTGCACGGCCCTGTTCTGTTTGTTTCAGCCGCCGTAATGAAGGTTTCTCGGTAGTGGGAATGTGGTCTTTGGCAGCGGGGCTCACCGCGAGTCGTTCCTTCTGTGGAGCAGCTCCCGTCTGGATTCTTGAGCGATTCCACCGAGATACAAGGGAAAAAAACACGCGCACGGCTGAATAGTTCCTTCTGAGACGCTTCAGGGATTCCGTGGGTTACTTTTATAAATGCGTAGCAAATCAAGTCTCCGTTTTCGGGCCAGACTTTAAGGTAGAATTGCATGCACGCTTTAAGGAAAAAGCGATCCCATAATGCACTGCAACCACGCGAAATTATTTCTGTGCTGTGCATTTGTTTCCCAAACCTTAGCAGCAAGCAAACTGGGGCTGGGTGCCGAGACAGTTTGAGCGGTGCGATTAAATGTCGTGAAACGTAAGGCGAAAAATCTGACTACGCAATAAACCCTGTCAGCTGGTACATTACTACATTAAAGTGATTTGTAAACCAACATTTTAAAAAAAATTTAATAAAAATTTAATAAAAGTTTTTATTAAAAATATATTGCAATATAAACAAACGTAATAATGTAATAAAAATGAAGGCAGTTTTATAATAAAAATATATTATAAACAATTTTAATAAAAATTTAAAAATAAGTTGTTATAAAAAAATATTGCAATATAAACAAACGTAATAATGTAATAAAAATTAAGGCAGTTTTATAATAAAAATATATTATAAACAAATTGTAAAAATGTAAAAAAATGTAGGCAGTTTTATAATAAAAATATATTATAAACAAAATTAATAAAAATGTAATAAAAGGTTTTATAAAAAAATATATTGCAATATAAACAAACGTAATAATGTAATAAAAATTAAGGCAGTTTTATAATAAAAATATATTATAAACAAATTTTAAAAATGTAATAAAAATTAAGGCAGTTTTATAATAAAAATATATTATAAACAAAATGTTTTAAAATGTAATAAAAATTAAGGCAGTTTTATAATAAAAATATATTAGAATATAAACAAACATTTAAAAAAATTTAATAAAGATATATTGCAATATAAACAAGCAATTATAAAAATGCAGGCAATGTTTATAATAAAAATAAACAATCATTAAAAAAAGAATACAAAATTGCACATAAGGAAACTTTTATAACAGAAAACATCATTTATAAATATATTTAGTGTGTGTGAGTGTAAACAATTTTTAATCATATAATTATTTTTCTACTCCAGTTTATTGTGGAAATATAAACATTTGAACAGTGGATTTAATAACTTGTATTAGATATTTTTGTATTAGAAAAATTTTCAGTTAAAATATAATCAACACGTAACAGCGCCTATATTTAGCAAAATGCTTCTTTCCAGAATTCATTTTTCCAGCTAAATATTGGGTTTAGGATCACCGGATGGTTTTTCCCTACATGGCGTTGTCTTTCTGCAGTTGATTGATCACACAATTTATTTCAGTTGTTTTAAAGTGTTTATTCCTCTTTATTTTGTGCTGTAGCTAGTAGTAAAGAGCGAGGGCTGATCGGCTCCAGTGAGGCTCCAGCTATCCGTCACGCGAAAGTAAAAAAGCAAAACCATACTCATAGCTTCATTTCAGTTTCAAAAGCCGGCACTTTGTTTCATATCAAAAGCATAAAGCAAAGCATAAGACATAAAGCATAATAAATTTAAACTGCAGAGGTGGCACAGAAGCGCTTCTAAAGTGGTATTTAGGCATCTTTGCACACTGTTTAATGCTGCTCAGAGGAGGCATAAATGCATGCAGCAATTACGACTGCGATAGCAGTCTGAGGTGGGTCAGAGCTGGCATCATTTATTCTGGCTTTTATGCAGCATTGCACCTTCAACATTGAATTTAAAGCATCAGTTCAACCAGACGGATTCAGATTCGAATGCAAAAAAAAAAACCCAGGCATTTCCTACCTTATAATCTTTCAGGCCGTCGCATCTTTCGCCGTCTTCAACTCCTCGTCTGGAAATAACGCCGTTCACGACGAAACTATCCCCTGAAAAGTGGATTCGAAAAGCATTAGGCAACATCCGAGCCATCAACAGTTAGCAGACTTAAAACTGTGTCAAATGCAAGACTCACCCTCGGGATTTTCCCGACGTTTGCAAGCTGCATCCCAAAGACAAAGACGAAAACCTCAGAATTATTCATAACGTGATGCATATTTAGCAAACGCATGCTTTCCAAGTGCATGCATTGATAGAAGCGTGTCCTACATGTGTCCTAAAGCTCTGATCCCTACCTCCATAACACCTCAGGAGGGATTTTGATCTTTTATGATGCAAATGACATTTTTTAGTATTTAGCTTAGAGGAAAACGATGTAAAAAAAAAATCTCAATATAACGACATTTGTACTTTTATCCTACTGGGTTGTCATTCGATTCCACGCATAAACAAGTAGAAGGTTAATAAAGGCTAGCAGATAATGACACACCAATAAATGAGCGCTTAAAAAAAAGTGTTTGGGTTGCAACTCGGTAATGAGCTTTGAAAGCGCGCGTGCGACTGGAAGAGGTGAAACTCGCCGTGTTTTGAGTGAAGTTTCCCCATCGTGCGACCGCTGCGGTTAAGAGAGAAACTCGTGCATCTCCCGGTCCCAGCTCGGCGTTATATCCATAAGCGTTCGGGGGAACGAACAGGCAAGTCCCGCGGATCCCGGAAGCGCGCGCGAGCGGCGAGACGCGGCGAGACGCTCCGAAACGCGCGGAGCTCGGAGGAGGACGGTCCTCCGCTGATGAAGATGTGAAGCGAAGTGAAGAGCAGGAGAGCCGGAGAGCTTCGGTTCGGCCCCCTCGGCGTCACTGCCGCCCCCTGCAGGACACCGGGCGGAGCAGGACGGGCGAACCGGGTTAGAACCCGACGATTAACACACGCTACGTGCGTGCATCGAAAACGAGGCAGAGTCTAATTAAACACGCACTGCTGTGATGCAAGGCCATTTCCTGCGTGCTGTAAAAAGCTGCATGCGACTCGCAGTTTTACACTGGATTATAGCTGGAAATATTTGGCATTTGGAAAGGATTTTTTTGGGGCCATTTAATCCATTTTTTTTGTGCTTTAACATTAGGTTCCACTTTTGTTAACGGAGTTCTCCTTAAACCTAAAAAAATGCTGTAAAATGTTGAACATGCTGCACATCGAGTCATACGTAAAAATGTAGAAACGTCTCTGTAGATTCCTACTTTTTGAGGAAGAATAAAATTGCAATTAATGAATTAGAATTAACTGATAAAATAAAAATAAAAATAATAATGAATAACGAAAAATAATAATAAAGTGAAAGTGCACGCATGAACGAATAAATAAAATAAAACCTGCGTACATTTAATGAATGAACAAGCATAAAGAATAATAATTTTAATGAGCAATAGAAAAGAAAATACATCAATTTTCTTTCCATTCGTGTGAAAGACGACGTTGTAAAAGAGCCGAAATCTAAAAAATTGACCGTTGCATTAAATAAATAAATAAAAAAGGCTCTGCCTGTAATGTCTTGAAACGCTGGACGATACGTTTCTCTCATATTTCCTCGAAAAGCTGCAGCACTTGCATTCAGATGACTGGCATGTCTGAAGCATTTTTGCAACTCCCATAATCAAACAAACATAAAATAATAATAAAAAAATATATATCACATATACATTACTGTTTACATAATATGCATGCATACTTTGCAAATTTATTTTGCGTTTATAAATACACAAAATGTGCATGCATGTATTTAAGAATAATAGTACATTTATATATAAATTCTACGAATATAAATACATGCATGTAAGCATTTTGTGTGTGTGCCTTTATATACACATAATAAATATACTCAGTACGCTACGTAAACCGAAACCTATTTTGGATACGATTAATTATGATCTGACAGCACTAAAAACAAACAATGATTAGGTAAGGTATTTCCCGCTCCTGTCGTGACTCATCCGTTTATAAAAAAGCCATTATAATATTTCATCAGACTCTTTTTCAGCTCGCTAGTCATCAGTCTCCCGTCACACAGGAACACTTTCATCTTTCAACTCCTAAAACACTGCAACAAAATGTAAATAAATCATAATTCAGAGACAAAAGCTCCGCTAAACATCGGAAGCTGGACTTGTTTCGCACTTTTTAATTAGACGTAGACAATAGATAATCGTAAACAGTGAAAAATCATGAGCAATAATCACTAAACGATAAAAAAGCGGCCGATAATTCAACACTACTTAAAGAAAGCTGTAAAAACTATAGCAAACTGTAAACCGATAACCGATATCGGCATATTATAAATTGACACTAAAGACAATTTACAGCCCTGTAAACATTTAAGTCAATAATTTTTTTACTAAACTAACTAAATATTAAAAATCAGCTGAAAAATAACCATTTTTTACATGAAGGCCAATAACCGATAAATGGCCGATATATTATAAAGTGACACTACTGATAGATGCTAAAACCAAAAGTAAATAGTTTTTATTTTTAATTAAATATTACGTATCAATCAATAAATAAATCAATTTCAAATTGAGGGCCAATAACCAATAAATGACCGATATTATATATTTATGCTACTTAAAGAAAACGAATACAAATCTAAAAACTGTTTCTATAAAAAAAAGCCAATAAGTGATCATTTTTACATTAAGGGCAATAATCAATAAATTGTTATAAATCTATGCTATACCGAAAAATGGTGCAGAAAAAAAAAATTAAACTTTTTTTTTTTTTGTAACACTATGATCTGTTCTATGCACTTCGTTGAAAGCATGTTTACGCCACACTTTTTATTAAAAAAAAATTAATTGAAGCAAAATTGTATTTTCTTTATTAGAAAAAAACCCTTTTTTTATTAAATGGTTTACCATATATAAATATTTATATAAATGGCTTATCATTAAACCCATTTTTTTCTCTTTTTTTCCACATGCAATAAATTTTTTCACATGCGATTCGTTCGAAAACGACCGATAAAAAGCCGAATAAGAGACGAAAGCATATTTCTGGGAAAGATCTACTGCGATGCTTAAAGAGCGGAGAGATTTGCGTTACCGATTTGCCAATAAGCGGCATCAATCATTCCTTTATTTCAAACAAAAGCTCATGTATCTCTCTTCAGTCCTACAGAACAGCCTCAAACGCCTCGCGTTATTAAGTCTTCAATTAACGTATTGCTATTGGCAGCTCCGCTGACGTTCCAGCGCTTGAGGCCAGAAACCCGAAAACTGTTGGGAAATTCAGCAGCGTTATAGTGTTTGCTTTGTTTAGGATCTCGCTGGCGGTTTCTAACCACAAAAGCGGCAACAATGAGGCTTTTGAGACGTCGCCGATGAGATTCAAACAGCTGCGTGTTTTTGGACGAGGAACTGTCAGCAAGGGAAGAAAAAAGCCTGCAGACATCGCAATTACGGCTTTGTTTATCTGCTCTGCAGCCTGACACGTTTTAATCTGGCGTCATATCAGAGGAATGCCTGCACGTTTACCCGTTTGAGCCGGTATCGGCGGGAGACGCCGCTCTTTGTGATCACGGGAGAGTCGCATGAAACCCATTCTCACGGCTTCCACCTTTCCGGGCGGCGCATCAAAGCGCGCCGCTTTAAATATGGTGTCAGACTGGTTTCTGAGCGACTAAAGGTCAGCCGCCGTGCGAGCGAAGCGAAGGCATGCGTGGGAGAACGCGTTTAAGGTTCTCTTTTACACCTTAAGCCTCTTCGAAACCGAACCAAACAAGCGGCGTCCGACGGGGACTTAGTTCTGAGCTCGGATACTTTTTAACTCGCGCAGCTCGCCTCGTCTTAAATCGAGATGCATTCACTCGAAAGTCGTCTTGCGTTCTTTAAATTGGACCGCGATGAGGTTCGAAGGGGGTTTAGTCTTAAAACGCAAACGGGTGTCTTCCAACGCAGGCAGGAACATCAACTTAAACATAAAAGTCGTTTAAAAGTGCTTAATTTCTCAGGAAGCCTGATTTCTTCACGCTCAAGCAAATGCATCATTTGCGAGCATATTCCGATATTTGTACTTAAACTAAAATGCTTTTGTGCAGTGCACGCAGTATTTACATTGCATTTATATTTTAGTCATTTGAAAGCATCATCGTTGCACTGCGATCCAAAACTGAACGCCTCGACTTTCAATGCTTCGAATATGAGACTTATTTAGACCCGATAAGGCATTCAGGCTTCGCTCAGGAAGCCTGCAAAAACGGTTTGCTTGATTGCAGGGAGGACGGCCAGCCCTAAAGGTTTCTAATTCGAATGCTGTGTGAATGGAGGCCGTCTCTAAAAGACCGGTGCATGTTTTTCCCGCAGCGGCACCGTTGTGACACCTGCTGGATGCCATAAAAAAGATGCAAAAGGATCTCTTTGTTCTCTCTCGTTTAATTAAACGATTTAAATATACACGTGCATAAAAACTGAACATAAAAAGAACTTTTTTTTTTTTTCCACATGCAAAAAGCATCTGCTACATTGCATACTTCAAAAAAGTGGTTACGACTACGATTGTCTGACGTCGCCTAGCAGATGCATCCTAGTCTAATAAGAAAAAGCGTCTCATAAAAGGACAACCGGCCGGTTCTAGGGCGGCCTTAGCGTTCACAGGAAGACGCTCAAACACAGTTGACCAAACTCGCCTGTTCCTGCCTCTGTTTGTCCACGGCCCGCTCCATCGCTCTCAGAAAAGCCTCCACTGTCACCGAGGAGGACTGGAGACACAAGAGTTGACGTGATTACGACAAACAAAGGATAAACTGCAGGTTGCATTAATCCTGTATAAAAATAAGCAGGTGACAGAAACCTGGTCTGTATACATCGTTCATGCTCTAGTCAAACTTACAAAGCAAGTCTTCTTTTAGACTAGAGTATTGAAGTATTTAACTACACTTTATTCATAAGTGTCTGTAGGTTTAAATTCCGATGCATGTTTTATAGCTCTGTCATGCATACATACACATATATCATTTAACTGCTTTGTGCAACATTTTAATCCTAAAACTGTTTTTTTTTGGCTGTATTGACAGCTATGTGATTACTCTGCAGCACCTGTATATGTCGTGGCGAATGTGCAATTTTATTCATTTTAATATCTTTAAAATGAGACGAATATTATAGCATCTTTTTTTTTTAAATGACAGGAAAATACCCAAGTTACTTTTTAAAAACGCGTAATGCCGCTTGCTTAGTTTTTCCCCCACAATTTCTTAACATTTTGAGAGAACTGTAACTTTTTTAAAAATTTTACAAACAAACCAAAAGGAATTAATTACTTAATTACTTTACATAAAAACTAAGTCATGTAATAAGGTATTTTTAGGGAGCAATTGCAATATTGTAATTATAATTTATAAATAAATTATAATAAATTATAACTTTCCCCAACTCTGATTATTACAGAATTTAATGGTTATATAATATAATTCTTACATGACTGAATTTGTCCTGGTTGAAATGTATTATTTAGAATTGAATTCACTAATATAATAGTGAAATATTGCATATTTATATCTAATTTATCTCCCAAAAAAAAATTGTGGATGTTGACTATTTTCTGGAAGGATAAAAAGATGATGCCCAAAATAAACACTATGCAAATTAGCGTACATTTAATCTTTTATCTAACACTTAATGTACTGTGATCAACCAGCCTGAAAGAATTAGATTAAAGCACTATTATATGTGTTGAATAATTATGAGTATTATTAATAACTAATGTCGGCGTCACAGCAACATGCAGTGACGCTTTAATCCTAAAAACATCTGCGTAAAAAGACGAGTACCTTTCCATAGAGCGCGTGAGCCAGAAACGGGATTCTCCTCAAGGCCCGTCCGCTGAGTCCCACGCTCCTCCTGCGCAGAAAGAAGCGCTCGTCAGGAGCCGCTCTCGGGGGCCCCTTTCGGGACCGGCCGCACTGAAAGCAAACACTCACCGGGCGAGGTTCCTCAGGGTTAAGCTCAGACGGGTCACGTCGCTCTCCATGAAGTTCACGGTGCCCAGCTCCTCCAAGCTCAGCAGCTGCTGCCTGGGGTAGACGATCTGGCGCTGCGGGGAAAGGTCAGATCTGGTCTGTGGCATGCGGCGGGAGAACGGAGGCGTTCAACGCTCAACCGCGCGAGCTCACCTTCATGAGCTCCTCCAGACAGGACAGGTAGATGTTGAACACGGCGCTGGCGCTCGGGGGGCCGATGTACTGCTTTATATCGGCTCGGTCCACAAACGCCAGATCGATCTTTTCCGTGACGTTGGATGTGGTGAGGATGACGACGTTTGGGTACCTGAGCGGCATTATCACGATTTTACCACCACGTGACTTATTCCAACGTGCATCAGTCAGTGGAGTAAGTTATATAAACGTGAACGGCTACAAAAATAAACCCTTATTTACTGAGCAGGAACGTGCATTAATTAACCAGCGTTCTCGATTTCAAGCACGCCTTTGTAGATGAAGAGAAACTGACCGTTTGATCTGGTCGAGCTGGGTGAGCACGGAGTTGACCACGCCGAATGGCGTCGGACGGCTCCGTTCCTGCTTGAGCGGCGCTCCGGGCGGCTGTGAGACTCTCCACCTGACGAACACACATCGTTAGACGCTAAACGCCGATAATACATTAAACGCGTGTCGCAAAAAGCCTCGACTTTTAACACAAGCAATGCATTTACAAAGAGAGCGTTTGGCATTTAATAATATTTGTGTTACATTTTTATTGTATTTATATTGTTCCGATATGTTTACGATCGCTTTTATTTATTCCTAATTAAGGACAAAAAACACTAACATTTTTTTTAAATTATACAAATTTAATTCAATGAACGGCACAAAAGTCAAGCACATTTTTATGTTATTTTCCAAGCTCTGCCACATAACAAATGCATTTTTTAATTAAAAGTACATTAAGTGTACATTAATGAAATTACCATAATGTATTTAAAACGTTTTAATATTATTACGGCACATCAATGGTTTAAATAGCTCAATTTCATGACTGTATCCTTAATGGCTTAACAATAAATAAATGATTGTTCAAATACATTTTTTGCTCAATTGCGTGGTAAATGCCTCACTTGTATAAATTTGGTTTAAACAGATCAAATTCAAAGAACTGAACGCCCAGAGCAATTTTGCAATGTTTTTCCAAATTATTGTTCTTATAGATTTTGCCTAAACGGATAACTAAAGGTTTGTGGGGAGGAAATAAAACAATGAATATCTAAAATATCAAAGCTGCTTTGCTAAAATTGTGCTTGAACTGAAAGCAAGCAACCAATAAAAGTGATTACCACTCAGATTCAATTATAATCGAATTATCATTCATTAGAGGATGTGAATTGTTTTAAAACGGCTAATGAGGCTATGAGCTGCTTCGTTGTGGTTATATCAGTTTAAAGCAATGCTTTATAGCTTTTATTAATCAGTCTAAAGTGGTCTGATTATCTTAGCTGGTTTTGGGAGACCTGAACAGCTCTTATTCACCATAAAACCCTTTAAAACCAACAGTCCAGACCCGTACTTTACCCAAAAATAAAACAAGAAAGTTTGTGAGCAGGCCGTTTTGGGTCACCATTGACTTCCATAGTAGGAAAAAAAATACTATGGAAGTCAATGGTGACCAAAACAGCCTGCTTGCAAACTTTCTTCGAAAAAAGGAAGACATTTTGAAGAAAGTTTGTGAGAAGGCTGTTTTGGGTCACCATTGACTTCCATAGTAGGAAAAAAAATACAATGGACGTCAATGGTGACCAAAACTTTCTTTAAATATCTTCCTTTGTGTGAAGATTTCAAACTACTCAGGGAGAGTAAACGATGACAGAAATCTCATTTTTGGGGCGAACTATTCCTTTAAGTGGCCAACAATTACCTTTAGTCTCGTTAAAGTGGTTTTGTCAAGCAAAGGTTAGTCAGATTCAACCAAACAAACATTGTTAAAAACAGAGAACCTCATCTATCAGGACGAACACCAGGGCGTCTTTATCATCAATGAGCTCCTGAATCTTCTGAAACATCTTCGTGACCAGCTTTCCGCTCTGTAAAAGCAGTCAGGCGTTAGCGGGCCTTCGCACACGGGTCAGAGAAAGCGTTTTAGAGCGGTACCTCTGAGAACCACTTGGAGAAGAGGCTGTGGCTGTTGATCTCCACGAACTGGCTGTGCGCGTACCTGTTGAGGACGGAAACACACAGACGATGACGACACGGGACGCTCAGCAGCGGCCCTTTTGATTTTCTGAAGGCGTCTCACCTGCCAGACAGCCTGATGGAGAGTTTCTGGGCAAGTCCTTTGCACAGAGACGTCTTGCCCGTGCCAGGCGGCCCTGAGGGGTTGGAGAGACGCGCAACTGTGTAAACACGGCGATGAGGACAGAGAGCGCCTTCAAACGAGCCTGTGCTGTCTTACCGTGAAGCAACACGACCCGATTCCAGGCAATCAAATTGCTGTCGACGTTTCTGTCAGAGAAGAAGATCGTTGTCGAAACATAATCCAAGAGCTGGAGGAAAAAAAAAGAATCATGTTATGGCTCATATGTGCTATTAAACTTAAGGGCTGTGTGTGTGTGTGTGTGTGTGTGTGTGTGTGTGAGGACACAAATGTGTTTAATGACAATGGTACGAGAAAGGTATTATAATCTGAAGGTGGTTTATGAAGACACTGCCGATGTAATAATTCAAAAGGCTTAAAAAACATAACACAAACCATTACATAAAAACCATTACACCTATAGATGTGTGTGTGTGTGTGTGTGTGTGTGTGTGTGTAGAGGGTCAAAGACGTCCACATCAAAAGAAAATTCACAAAAGTGATTTCATATCCATAGAAAGCGCATTGTAAGGAAAGCGCCTACTTTTGAGGTTTCAAATAAGATTTGGAGAATAAAATGTCAATTTGGCTGCAATAATGTTTTTGTAAATATTCAAACAACACATTCATTCTGACTCATACTTATCACAAATAAAAATAAAAAATAAAATAAAAAAAAAAAATAAATAAATAAATAAATAAATAAATATATATATATATATATATATATATATATATATATATATATATATATATATATATATATATATATATATATATATATATATAGCACACTAAATGAAGATGTGTATTAAATGACCCCTGCTGTGATTCAGGTCTCTCTGGTTGTTTGCTCATTTGTGCAGATGAATGTAATTCTGCTACGATATTTCAAGCAATTCCAAAACGTCTTACTTGTGTTTTGATGCCTTCCTCATAAATCAAGCTTTCCCAAACGCCATGAAACTCAGCTGGAACACATGAAGAAGAAAAGATGAAGCCTAACTCTTTAGTTGTCTGGAGCAATGCCCTGTATGTAGCGTGTTAGTTTCTATGTATACTACTTTTTTAAGGAAACTGATTGCAAAAAAAAATATTTTAGCTACATTAAAGAAAAAAAAAAAAGTCAACTGAAGTTATTCTTTTAAATGTAGCTAAAATAAATTGTTTGCAAACTATTACCTTTTTTATTACCTTTACCTTTTATAAATTCAATTAATCATTTTTTCTCAGTGTAATTTTGTTGTAATATATATATATATATATATATATATAAAATAAATAAAATTATGTCTACATAGTTTATTAATTTTTATTCCAGTTTTAGTTCATCAAATTAATATGGAAAATGTTGCCTTTTAGGTAGACAATGTTTTATGAAATTGAAAAAAGTTTTAGCTTTAGTTAACTATTTGAGCTAGGCGATATATATATTATTATTATTATTATTAATATAATATAATTAATATTAATATAAAAATATATATATATATATATATATATATATATATATATATATATATATATATATAAAAATATATTGTAAATATTAAAAATATATTGTAAATATTAAAAATATATTGTAAATATAATACTCATAGAATTCTCATTTCTGAGTGAATGATTTCCTTAAGAAATCTTAAAATGTGGTTTGCATGAAAGGGGGCGTGTCATGCATAATCACCTGCTGGTAGGAGCCAATGATTGGCAGCAGAAAGCTCCTCCTCCTCTTCCAGAGCAAGCGTGCTCGGACTTTCATCGTTCAGAGAGAAAACATGGATACAAAGGTTGTGAGCCTTTAAATCAACGAGCTGCAGGATATAAAAGACACACCGTACCCATAAATGTCAGACCAAAAAAAAAACAACAACAACAACAACCACATCCTCAAAACAGATGCATTATATTCCAAAATAAATTAAATATAAAGCAGAACGTCTACAGATGCCAACAAAAATCTGGAATTACTTTTGGACCAATTAAATCCGCTACTGTGACCGACTCCACATTTTTGGTTAGAAACTCGTCGTCAAACTCTGTCCATCTGTAGGAGCTTAAGACGGTGCTGTGTCGGTCCAGCAGTGACAGCACACGCGTCCTCACCTCAGGCCTCTTGGCCGTGCTGTAAACACAAATTCGTGCACTTTTAAAACACGCGGGGAAGTACAGACATGTTCTCATTTTACCTCATTTAAAAGGATATTCGATGAGGGGGAAAAAGGAGGGTGACCGTCTGCAAAAATGACAGGGGTGCTCGCTATATTACTAATATATATATATATATATATATATATATATATATATATATGCACCGCTATAAAAGAAAAGCCGTGTCTACAGTTTTGTGTGTTTTTTTGCTCACCGAGGCTGCATTCATTTGTGAAATATTATTACAATTTAAATAAGCTGCTTTCTGTGTGAATATATGTTAAAATGTAATTTATTTCTGTGAAGCGCCGCTGAATTTCCAGCATCATTACTCCAGTCTTCAGCGTCACAGAAATCTTGATAATCTTGATTACAGCTCAGGAAAAAATTCGGAAAACCACAATTTATTTTATTTTACCACGGTGCACAGAAAGTCCTGAAATAGCACCGATGCTACTCTCTCTGCTTTACTGTTAAAAGTAGAATTTATTTTCTATTATTAATCGTTTTGTTATTGTGCTAAAATTGTTTTTCGTTTATCCTTTTATTATTTAGCTGAAATAATTTTGGTTTATTTATTATTTTAATAATATGGGTTATTTAATTATATATGATTAATTTAATAAAATATTTTATTAAATAAATAATTGGATATATTCTTATTTATTACGGCTCCTTTTATTAATTGTTAATTTACTTGCATTTTTTTTTTTTATAATTTCTTTAAGGAAATGCACACGTCTCTGCTGTCCACTCTTAAGTAGCTCAAGGCATCCTTGCTGGACGTGACGGTCTTTTCTTTAGGAACGGCTGTGACAGCAAACGCGAGCGTGAAAGAAAGTCAGTGGCGGTGCATGGCTTACCTCTGAGACTTGATGTGAACCTCTATGTGCACATCGGGGCGGATCAGGCCGACATCGGTCATGTGATGCTCAGATATGTCCATTCCCGAAACTGCCGAAGACTGAAAAACACAAGGAAGAGACATGATTAACATCACCCGCGTGACCCTAAAGCGCAAAAGCATGCATGGCTAACACCGGTGTATTTGTAGAAATAAAACAACAGTGGGTCAAAAGCGAAGATCATGTCCTTTCTGCTGTAAATATACCAAAACCTAATTATAATGAGTCACATGCATTGCTAACAACTTGATTTGGACAGCTTTAAAGGTGATATCCCAGTATTTTTTGCACCCCCTGAGAAATATAGATGCATCTCGGCCAAATATTGTACATTACTGAGAAAGCTACATATCCACTAAACAAACAGAACGCTTATTTATTCATCATCCGGGTTATGTGTGGACCTTAATAAAGGCCGGGTAACGTTTATAAACAAACCCATTAGCATCCCCGCGGAAGCTAGCAAACCTAGCAACGACGAAGTGACCGACAAACAATTAGCTAGCTACGTTTAAATTCCACCGTGACAATAACATTAGACGATATTTTTTCACGTGACCGCGCAAAACGTCGTGTTTAATACGGGATCGCTACGTTTTCACTGTCGTAAACGCAATCGCGAGTCAAACAACGAACGGAATAACTACTTTCCGGTTTCTTTGCTCTACTGCTGTTTGTTTTGTCGGCCGTCGTGTTTTGTTAACAGAAAAAGCAGACGAAAAGGAATAAACGCGCTCGCCTCACGACAGCGACGGACAGACTCGAACTTGCCGCGCTCGACCTGACGTCAGCGTGCCCCGGAAACGACGCCGCCTGGCACCGGAAGTTAACCGGAGCTGCTAGCGTTGTTGTCGCTGTTGCGGCGGCTAGACAGGAATACGAATTCGGCGAGATTTTCCTCACGTAAATAAGCGCAGAAATGGGGAAGAAGCACAAGAAACACAGGCCCGAGTGGAGAAAGGTCGAAGGAGGTAAAATGTTGGAATGGAAAGCGCTTTTATTGATTCTAAGTGTCCTGGAAGTCTGTGCATTGTCCAGAATCGTGAATAAATACGTGCTATATTTGCTTTCAGCCGTACAAAAACTGACTAAATAACACATTTTAATTCGTGATTATTTCTTTTGGGCGTTTTCTAAATCATTGGGGACTTCAGTTTGTCTAAGCATCTCCATCCTAAAATATTTGCCGGTTTAAAGACACAAATTATATTATAATGTTGTGATATTATTATATTATAGATGCGTGGAATATTGTTTGGATGATAGTTTGTTGAGTTCAGTTTTTTTTTCTACTCTCTCTACTTTTTACTGTTAAATGTATAATTTATTTTCTGTTATTAATCGTTTTGTTATTTTGCTAAAATTGTTTTTTTGTTTATCTTATTATTTAATTCGTGGAAATAATTTTGGTTTATTATTTTAATAATATGGATTATTTAATTCTATGATTATTTTAATAAAATATTTTATTAAATAAATAATTGATTATAATCTTATTTTATTCTTATTTATTATTGTTCTTTTATATATATATATATATATATATTTTTTTTTTTTTTTTTTTTTTTTTTTTTTTTTTTTTTCATTTCTTAACATTTAAAAAAAAAAAAAAACACTAAATGAAAGGAAATGCACGCCTTTATTGCTGTAAGAAAATCTTCAATTGCCCGACTGACTCTTGATGGCTTTCTGTTTGTGCTTTTTTAAGACTATGAGGACAAACCTCTGGATAAACCCTTGAAGTTGGTGCTCAAGGTGGGCGGCAGCGAGGTGACCGAGCTCTCCGGATCCGGACATGACTCCAGTTACTATGACGACCGCTCTGACCACGAATGGGAGCGACACAAAGAGAAGAAGAAGAAGAAGAAGAAGAAATCCGAGAAGGAGAAGGAGAAGTATGGAGATGATGAGGAGAGGAGGAGGAGGAAGGTGAGTGAAAGATCAAGTCTTAAACACTCGAAGTCCATATGCTCTGAAAATAATAAGAGAAAATGCAACTATATATAGACTATATAGACAAACAAAGTGTGTGTGTGTATATAAATATATGTGTGTGTGTGTGTATATATATATATATATATTATGATAATTCCAACTATTAAAAAGAAATAATAATAATAATATTTGGTTCCACCAGGGATGTAATAGTGAACTAAAGCCATAAAAACATTTTTATTACTTTTAATAAACTGCAACAATAACTGACATAAAATTTAAATGTGAATAAAACTGTTTCAGCTGGTTGCCAAAACAGCATTTATTTTTGTAAATGTAGTTTAACTTAGCTACTTAAAAATTTAATAAACATGAATAAAACAACATATAGACAAATTGTGTTTAAGAAAAAGGAATAAATAAAAATGGCGAAACACAACGAAATGACTAAAACTTTAACAAACTTGTATTGAAAAAGGTGAAAGCAAGTGCTATTTCAAACTATTAACAAAACGATAATAATATTCAGTGTTATGACAAAAAGGGATGTAATAGTGAACTAAACTAAACTTAAAAGAAAGCCATGAAACATTTTTGTTACTTTTTTGAAACTTGTGAATATAAAAATTAAAAAATGTAAATATAAATAAAACTTGCGTAACAACATTTGTCTTTGTAAATTTAGCTTATGCTATAAAATAACTGAAATAGAAAATAATAAAACACACATTCTCTTTAAACTTTCGAAATGTAGCAAAAACATTAACAGATTAAAATTATTCCCCCAAAAAAAAAAAATATATTATTATTAATAATAATAATAATAAATATTGCAGCAAAAACATTAACAGATTAAAATTATTCCCCCCAAAAGAAAAAAATATATATATTATTATTAATAATAATAATAATAAATATTGCAGCAAAAACATTAACAGATTAAAATTATTCCTCAAAAGAAAAAAATATATATATTATTAATAATAATAATAAATATTGCAGCAAAACATTAACAGATTAAAATTATTTTCTCCCCAAAAATATATATCTAAAAAGAAAAAAATATATATATATTATTAATAATAATAATAAATATTGCAGCAAAAACATTTTTAAAATTATTTTTCCCCAAAAAAAAAATAAAATAAATATATATATATATATATATATATATATATATATATATATATATATATATATATATATATATATATATATATAAAATTTTAAAATGCACTCTAGTCACCTACATACCTTAGAAATGCTGTATGTATTGTATGCAGGAGGAGAAAAAGAAAAAGCGTGAGCGAGAGCAGTCAGAAAGCGCTGCCAGCGCACCGGTGGAGCCGTTCACTCTGCCGAAGCCCGTGGAGGTAAAGTCGTGGAAAGCCTGCCTTACGATGATGATGATGATGATGATGATGGTGATGATGATGATCCAGGGCACGGTTAGTCGGTTGAGTGCTGTTTCTAAAGGAGCGTTGTGTCTCAGGTGCTTCCAGAGGAGAAGAAGCGCAAGCGGGACAAATTCGAATCGGAATCGGAAGCGGATGAGTTTCATCCCGGAGTGAAAGTGGAGGTGGAGCAGCAGGCAGATCGGCCCGTACGAGCCTGTCGAACCCAGCAAGGTAACCTTAAGACACAACGATAACCCCTTGAAAATAATGAATGCCTATTAGTTCAAATTAGTCCGAGCGTTCACTAAGCAATGCGTGCGTTACAGTAATTATTCATTAGTTACAAAAACACAACCATTCGATGTTAGTTCGTGTACATTAATATATTTATAGATGATATATTGACTCTATTTTGAGCAAAGCATACTGAAATTGACGTTCACGACAGTTTTCACTCATATAAATGTTGATATATTATTTGGTAACACTTTTTACGATTACACCTATTAGCTGCTTATTTACACGCATAATATTAGAATATTATCCATTTATTATTTGTAATTGAGCACATATTAATGCCTTGCTCTGTTTTAATAGTGTGCTAGTAAATGTCGATATTAAATGATCTATAAATGCTTTAGAAATATTTCACCATTTGTTTATTGAAACTAATGCTGTGAGCTGATGAATAAAAATGTAGCTGTGTTGTAGTGCTGCAATGAAAATAAAAGTGTTTTTGAAATGAAATAAATAAGTGATGATAAAACGTACGTAACAGCATTTGTCTTTGTAAATGTAGTTTAAAAAATTTATTAAATTTATTAAAATTAAAAATGTATATTTAAAAAAATGGACCCATTCTATTTAAACTTCAAAAAATGCAACAAAAAACATTAATAGATTAAAATGAAAATAGAAAAATATAAAATTATTTAAAAAAAACTAATAATAATAATAATAATAATAATAATAATAATAATAATTAAAATAAATAAATATATATATTTATTTATTTTATTTTTTATTTATTTTTTAAACTTTGCTAGTTCATGTACATTAAATAACATCAACAGATTTTTGATTTTAATAGTGTACTGGTAAATGTCAAAATTAAATTAACTAAAAATGATCTATAAATGTTTACAAATATTTACAAATACAGATATTTTTCATCATTTGTTTATTGTCAGCTGATAAATACAAATGTAATCGTGTTGTAGTGCAACAATGAAAAGAAATATTCAGATCATTTAGTTAAAAGAAGAGTATTTTTTTTGCATAAATCTTCCAGTTCCTTAAATTCAGATGAATTTCACGAATCTTCAAATTCACAAATTTAAAAACTTAAACTTAAAAACTTTGCTAGTTCATGCACATTAAATAACATCAACAGACCTTTGATTTTAATAGTGTACTAGTAAATGTCAATTATGATCATCTATATAAACTTTCAAAATGCAACAAAAACATTAACAGATTAAAATAAAAATATAAAAATATTTAAATTAAAAAATATATATATATATATATTTCATAATTTTATATATATATATTTAATATTATTATATTATTATATATATATATTTAATATTATATATATTTATATATATATATAAATTCATAATTTTATATATATATTTGATATTATTATATTATTATATATATATATATTTAATATTATATATATATATATATATATTTAATATTATATATATATATATATTTTATATATATTATATATATATATATATATATATATATATATATATTAAATAAATTAAATTATAAATGTTTTACAAATATTTTTATTATTTGTTTATTGTCAGCTGATGAATAAATATGTAATCATTGGTGTAGTGCTACAAGGAAAAGAAATATTCAGATCATTTAGTGAAAAGAAGAGTGTTTTTTTTTGCACAAATCTACCGTTTCAGCAGTGTCCAGTTCATAAATTCAAATGAATTTCACGAGTCTTCTGCGTCAGTGTCACATGCGTATATAAAAAGGCGTTCAGTGCGACGTATTATTATTATTTTTGTTTGGTTTTTTTTTCCCTAGAAAACGAATCCACCCCTCGCCAGCAGCTCCTGGAGCATTTCCTGCGTTTGCTTCAGAGGTGAGCGTCTGAAAAAGCATCCTAACTCCAATCCCTTCCCACACCCGCCTTCATACAAGCCCCATGTTTCCGTCCCGTCAGGAAAGACCCGCATGGCTTCTTCGCCTTCCCGGTGACCGACGCCATCGCTCCGGGGTACTCCATGATAATCAAGCATCCCATGGACTTCAGCACGATGAAGGACAAGATCGACGCCAACGAATACAAAACCATCACGGAATTCAAGGTGCGTCTCTCTCTCTCGAGCGCCGTCCGTCTCGCTAAAAAGACGCCCAACTCTGAAAGTTGTTTTTTTTTCCCGCTCTCTCTCCAGGCAGACTTCAAGCTGATGTGCGACAACGCCATGGTTTACAACCGGCCGGAGACGGTTTACTACAAGGCCGCCAAGAAACTCCTCCACACGGGATTCAAGATGATGAGCAAAGTAACATTTCTAACGCAGTTTGCTTTTGGTTGCTTTCTACCTTTTTGTCGTTCGTCCTCCAGTTCATCCGTGCCGTCATTCCCATTCGAACGCGCTGCGCTTTATAGGCTTAGTTCATAGTGCGTTGCAATTTTAACGATGCGTTCGCAAATTAACGCGAACCGTGATGACGTGAATTACGAATGCCTCTGTTTAACTCGCGTAGGCTAAAATAAAAAGCATGAAAATGTTTTTTTTGTTAGTTGAAATCGAATAAATGTAGCCGCAAATGCAGCATTTCTCGGTTTGTTTTAAGTTAGCTTGAAGTACGGAAATAACTCAAACTAAATAAACTAAAGCCCAGCGAGCGAAACACAAAACCTTTAGTTAAAACGGGGAATGCAAAAAAATATAATCCCATTCAGAATATATAGGAAAGACTAGGAAACTAGTAAAAATGCTGCTTTTTTGTGTGTGTGCTTTTAAAATTAAATGCAAATCGATCGGGGTGATGTTCAGTGTGATTTGGCAACTTTGCGAAAAGCGCTTCTTTTCCCGTTAAAATATTAATAGGACATTTTAGGACGGAAATATCAGGATGTTTTAAAGTTGTGATTGCGAAGCCTGGAAAGTTTATGGACAAAATTAATCAAATTTTCCACCGCTTTTTCATCTTTTTTTAAATTAATGTTTTACAATAATAATAACAAAAAAAAACGGTGAAAAAGTGGTGGAAAATTCTGTTATATATATTTATTTATATATTACCACTTTTATATTAGACATATATATTTTTTATTTTTTTTATATATATATATATATATATATATATATATATATATATATATATATATATATATATATATATATATAATTATATTTTTCTATTTATTATATATTTTATTCTGAGTGCGTAATATATCGGTAACGCTTTATTTTACAGTTACACCTATTGGTTTTCTATTATCATGAATATTAGCTATTTATTAGGATTAATTAAGCACATGTTATTCTACATGACCTTATTCTACATCCTCAATCACACCTAAACTAAACAACTAGCTTACTAACTAGTAATAAACATAAATTAAGAATTTATTTAATATATTTAAATTAATGAAAAGTTGAAAAGTGTTACCATTTCTAAAGTGTCACCAGCATATCTTATGTAGTTGCAAAAACAATATGATATTTAAGATAATACCTAATTGTACTGATTTTGTGACCTAGAAATAGTAAAGGCAATTTTTTTAAAATCCTAAAACTGTTTGTTTTTAGTTTTAGACCGGACAAAAATGTTAATGCAAAAATATATATATATATTTATACATATTTTATATATATATATATATATATATATATATATATATATATATTAGCCCTAATATAAGAAACCAATAGGTGTAATAAAGTGTTACCGATATATTACGCATAATAAATAATAATAGAAAAATATATAATATATATAAAAAAATAAAGAAAATAAAATAAAATTATTTATATGTAAAAAAGTGGTAATATATATCAATAAATGTATATAACAGAATTTTCCACCACTTTTTCCACCTTATCTTAATGTAAAACATTAATTTAAAAAAAGATGAAAAAGCGGTGGAAAAGTTGATCATTTTTGTCCATAAACTTTCCAGGCCTTGCCAATCACAACTATAATATTTCCTGATATTTCCGGCGGTGTGGGATCCTAAAAAAGTCAGCTTTCATCGATAGGGAAAGAAACGCTTTTTGCAAAGTTGCCAAATCCTTCTGAATATTACCCCGATCAATTCGCTGCTGCAAAACGTTGCATTTCAATTTAAAAGCACACAAAAAAAGAAGCATTTCTACTAGTCTCATAGTCTATTTTTGATTTATTTTTTGCTTTAATAAGGCGAGTATCTCCACCATCCAGTCACTTTCTTGATTTCAGCCCATCCCGTGTTGGATGTCCCGCGTCTCCCATCCTCATGGCAAAGCTACGAGCTCCCGCAGGAGGAGTAAATGGGTGCTGTGTTGCTCTATTTGTGCTCTGTTCACAGGAGCGGCTGTTAGCTTTGAAGCGCAGCATGTCGTTTATGCAGGACATGGATTTCTCTCAGCAGGCTGCCATTTTGGGAGATGACGACATCGCGCCCGAGGAGCCGGCGACGGAGATCCTGCCCATCCACACGGAGTACCCCAAAAAGTCCAAAAAGCAGCCTGTAAAGGAGCCCATCATCAGGTAAAGCGGCGGCCCGCGGTGCTTTGGCTGTTTGCGAGCGCGTGACTGAGCCGATGTGTTGCTCGTCTAGTGATCTGTACGAGCTGGAGGGCAACGCCTGCAGTTTGACGGACAGCACGGCGGAGGAGCACGTGCTGGCGCTGGTGGAGCACGCCGCGGACGAGGCGCGGGATCGAATCAACCGCTTCATGCCAAACTCTAAGGTGCGTCGTGTGTCTTGCGTGTTTTCCCAAATGAAGTTGAAACGATCATAATGCATTGCTTTCCTGCACCTAAATGTGTATTTTCGCGTGCATGGGTTGCATGCAAAAAAACCCACAAATTAAATT
>NC_056714.1:27240444-27245444 GCF_018831695.1 Puntigrus tetrazona | reverse complement strand
TGTGTGTGTGTCTCTGTGTGTGTGTGTGTGTGTGTCTCTCTCTCTGTGTGTGTCTGTGTCTCTGTGTGTGTCTGTGTCTCTCTCTCTCTCTCTCTCTCTCTCTCTCTGTGTGTGTGTCTCTGTGTGTGTGTGTGTGTGTGTCTCTCTGTGTGTCTCTCTCTGTGTGTGTGTGTGTGTGTGTGTGTGTGTGTGTGTTCTTCAGTCTGCAGGAGTTTGTTAAAGGTTGTGGGAGTTTCACCAGGAGACTTGTGGATGATCTTCTGGATAAAATGACGGCGGGCGATCATTCGAAAGCCATCATCCAAATCCGTCAGGTATTCAAATAAACAGAAATGTGTCTTTTTAAGCAGTTTTTAAACTTTCTCCGGTTTTGCGATCGAGCGTATCAGCGGTGCCTTTCCCTTTTTTTTTTTAAAGTCATCTCTCTTTCTATTCAGGAATTCATTCAGAGATTCATCAAACCGATCGAAAGTGACACTTATAACATCGCAGGGGATTTTTAATTCAAATAAATGCTAAAAATAAAACCACAAATTCAGCTTTGATCACAGGAATAAATTCTATTTTAAACTATATTCGCATTCATTTTAATTGCCGATAACATTTGGCTATTTTATTGCGTTTTTGATCAAATAAACGAGCCGAAGAGACGTTGAATATGATATTATGAAGTCATTTTACAGTGTATACAACAAGCGTTTTTGTATTTCAGAAAAGAAACTTGCCGATCGACGACACTAAATCTAGTTTATGTGACATGCCGGTAAGAACCACATCTTTTATATCTTTGGTGTCATTTCCGCGGCTCTGAAAGCGGCCCGCTCTCGGTGTTTCCGCAGGGGCCCGATGGAGCCGGCGTGGAGTCCGGGTCGGTGCTGGACTTCATGTCCATGAAGAGCTACCCGGACGTGTCTCTGGAGATGCTCAGCACGCTAGGCGAGTCGGGGCTTCGGGGCTGTGTCTGTGGTTTAGCGGCGCTCCGGCTGACCGCCGGCTCTTTTCTGATCTGCAGGTAAATGTGTGAAGAAGGAGCCGGAGCACGAAGACGGACATCAGCACTTCGAGGACGCCGCTAAGCTCCTGCAGGAGTTTCAGGACGCGGCGGTGGACCGAGTCGGATCCCGACCCTCGTCCAATCTCTCGTCTCTGTCAAACACTTCAGAGCGGGAGCAGCACCATTTAGGTACAGTGTGTGCGTCACGGGCCAAAAAACACCACAAAACTACAAGTCCGTTTTTTTTCTTTTTTTTATGGAACAGTTTATTTAACTTTATGCATCATATAGTCAACTTTTCTTACAAAGTTGTAAGAAAGAATAACTTTTTCATTTTACAATGAAACAGTTTATTAATGTTTTAGGCAAAAAAATTTTTTTGCATGTTTGTTTGCTTTTTTTCTTTTCTTTTTTTTTAATGGGACAGTTTATTAAACTTTTAGCCAAAAAATTATCCAATTTTTTTTAGTACCACTTGATCCATTTTTTTTATGTATCATATTGTTGTATTAAATAATAATCTGGTAATAACAGTTTATTAAACTTTAAGATAATTATTATTATTTTTTTGAATCCCAAATGTTTGTAGTCATATTTATTTAGAATTTAATTTATTCATTTATATTTATTTTTTGTAGTGGTCATTTTTGAAGACCAAAACGTCAGTTGTATTAAATAATAATCTGATTTATATATATATATATAAACTTTCAGCCAAATAATTAGCCAATGTTTTTTTTAATACCACATGTGATCTGTTTTTATGTATCATATTGTGTGATACAGTGATAATACAAAAGAAAACTTAGTTCCCAAACTGGGCAAAAATATCTAGTCTGTGGTCATATTTATTTAGAATTTAATTTATTCATTTGTATTTTTTTTTTTTTTTGCATTGTTAATTTTGTGCAAAACCTTACAAGACCAAAAAGTCAGTTGTATTAATAATCAGATTTTTTTTTATTAAAAGTTAAGATAAATATTTTAGCCAAAATATTTTTTTTGTATGTTTGTTTGCTTTTTATTTTCTTGTTTTTATGGAACAGTTTATTAAACTTTTATGCCTGTGGTCATATTTATTTATAATCATTTAGAATTTAATTTATTGCTTTGTATTTTTTTTTGTTGTTGTTGTTGTAAACCTGACGAAACCAAAAAATTCAGTTCTACAAAAAATAGTTGTAATATTTTTTTTTTTTTAATACATTTTTATTTATTTATTTGTTAAGTATCACATTTGATCTGACAGGTTTTTGGCTTATATATATGAGAACAGAGGAAGCTCGGTTAAATTCAGAGGCCTATATTATATGATGTATTTTGATGTAAATCAGTGAGCTCTTTTCCGTGTGTTAACAGGAAGCTCGCCTCATCTGGGCGTCGGAGATCAGACAGAGATGGTTCAGGACCCGTACGAGTTTCTTCAGTCTCCAGAGCCTGGCTCTACTGCCAACAGCTGATGGGACGCGCTGTAACGATCTGCTTTTCTAAAGGACTGTAAGCTTGTACAGATTCACTGCATCACGTCTTTGTTTTTAAATAAACGCTCTGTGTACGATTCTCTTTTTATATGCTGCTTTGCCTTACATTCATGTGTAGGTTTGCTTCTCCTTTTTTTCTTTTGTGAGCTTTAGGAAGTAGCTCTTTTACATACATCCCCTTAAACCCTTTGTGTAAATATCGCTGCGGTTTTGCTTTAGGGGTTATTTTACAAGCAGTGCACAAAACGAACAACGGGGCAGGGTGGAAGTAAATAACGCAATCTGTTGCTTAATGCAGCAGTGACATCAAAAAATTGATTTAAAATAAACAAAAAAAATGCATGAGGGGAAAAAAAATATTAAATGCAAATTAATTTAAAATGTTAAAAAATTTAATATTTACATTGTGGCGTGCATCACTCTGCCTGCACATTAAATGCACAGCTAAATGCAAATAAAATTGGCAATTTAGTATTGCATGCATTAAATTAAGACGTGCTGAACTCTGGCATGCACGCGTAGACAGCTCTCATTTGCATTTGGCTTTGCATGTCTTAGCGGTCTCTAGGTAACAGTTAAAATCTCTCACCCCTGACAACTTCCATGTTCTGCACTTTTATCGTGTCCTCGTTGTTTGACCTCTCCCGTATCAGATTACCGCCAAACAATGGCTCGCGCTTTCCAGAAGTAGCTTTAAAACCCACCTGACCCGTGACTGAATTTCCTCCCGAATGTCTCCGTGTTGTTTAGCCTCGTTTCGACGCCGTTAAAATATTTGTCCTATTTAATATTCATGAGCCGCCCGCCGCGTGGGCTATTAATATTCATGAGTCGCCGCTCGCCATTGGCCGGCCGCTTGGCGTGACGTACGCGCGGCGTAATTAATATTCAACAGTTGCGCTTTCGCCGAAGTGGTTTGTGTTTGATCTGGAGTGAGACGCGCGCCGCCTCCGCCGCGGGAAGATGTTTTATCCATTTATTGACGAACGGTTGATAAGTTAGGTGTTCGATACATGCCGGCGTTAAAATAGGATAATAAGCGCCTTCAGACTGGATTTGAAAGTGGACTGAAGAAGATGAAGAAATCAATGGATCGGCAAACCGTATCCATGTGATCAACAGCAGATGTTTTTCCAGAGAAAACAGCTGGAAGCCGTTCAATGACGAACGTAAGTGGCTTTTTATGCAGGCGCTGTGCACGGTGTCCTTAAAAGTTCAAAGAAGTAGCTGCGGGTTTATTCTGCGTGGAAAGGCGAGATGGCTAGCGTTGTTTTTCACGGTGCGTTGTTTTTTTTTTGTTTGTTTGTTTTTTGCGCAAGTTATTCATTATTAGACCGTTTTCTCCGATGTTTGATTTGCTCGGTTGCTTTGCGTTTATGATGATGACGTTTGCTAGGCAACGCGATCAATCTGCTCGACAGGACTCCACCTCGAGCTTCACTGAGACCCGACTCTTCAAGACTGACGATCATTCAGGCTTATTAAAGTTTCTATTAAATAAAGATATATATATATATATATATATATATATATATATATATATATATATATATATATATATATATATATATATATATTTTTTTTAGATTATATATATATATATATATATATATATATATATATATATATATATATATATATATTTTAGATTTTATATATATATATATATTTATATATATATATATATATATATAAAAATATATATATATATACTTATTTATATATATATATATTTATATATATATATATATATATATATATATATATATATATATATATATATATATATATATATATATACTTATATTTATCTTTTAAAGATAATTATTTCGTTATGTGCTGAATATTGTTTATGTATAATTTTTTTTAGTTTTTATTATGTGCAGGCAGTGTAGAGCTAACAGGAAGTGGGAGAAAGAGAACGATCATTTTTATTAGTTTTTTTTTCCTTCTTTTTTTTTTTTTAAGTCCACGTGAAACCAAAACTGACTATATTTATTTCGTTAGCTCACACTGCTATTTTTTTTATTTATTTTCAATTTATCCGTGCAAGTCAATCCAAAAAAACTAATTATTTTGTCTTTGTAACCTTTAATCCAAATCTTAAAATGCTCCTCCCCCTGATGATGTCAGGTTGACGGCTTGGGCATGAGCGTGACATCATTAACCACGCCCCTCCGTCGGTCACGGAAACGCCCACTTTACGACATTTAATCCATTCCAAGTAAAAAAGAGCAACAGGAAACGCCCTCTTTTTCTCTCAGAAGTATGTCACAATACAGAAATAAAATTGGTCACAAACTAAAATTTAATCATGATTAATCGCATCCAAAATAAAAGGTTTTTTTTTTTTTACATAATATATGTGTGTATGCTGTGTATATTTATTATGTGTATATAAATACACACATACTGTGTATGTTTTAAAAAATATTTTCGTTAATTCTTATATTTTATAATATGTATATAAATATATTTAATATATGAATAAAATATTTTTCTTAAATATATTCATGCATGTGTTT
>NC_056714.1:27230444-27235444 GCF_018831695.1 Puntigrus tetrazona | reverse complement strand
GCTTCGGTGAATAATCGGCCTCTCTCTTCACAGAGGACCCAAAGCCAAACACTGCAGCAGCTGTAACAAATGCATCGCAGACTTCGACCATCACTGCAAATGGCTGAACAACTGCGTGGGAGGAAGGAACTACTGGTGAGCAATAATGACGTTTGATAGCGCAAACCCAGAAGAATTATATTTTTTACTAGTATTCATGAGCAGTTTGTAGTAGTTTTTGTTTTTAGTTTTTGTGTTCATTTTAATTTGTTTAAACTTTAGCAATTTTGTTATATGCTTTTGTCAGTTATATTGTTTGTTAATAAATATTTATATATATATATATATATATATATATATATATATATATATATATATATATATTCTTTTTTAATCCGATAAGTAAAAAAAGCTGAAAGTAAAAAATACAGTAAAAGTGTACAAATATGTTAAAAAAAAATATATATATATATATATATATATATATATATATATATATATATATATATATATATATTCTTTTTTAATCAGATAAGTAAAAAAAGTTGAAAGTAAAAATACAGTAAAAAGAGTACAAATATAAATGCAGTAAAAATACGATGACAATTGCTCATAAATACATTAGTACATAAATACATTGGCACTAATGTATTTATGAGCAATTGTCATCATATTTTTACTGTATTTTTTTACTCTCAGCTTCTTTTTTTTTTACTTATCTACATAAACACGAGTTTTAGTTTTAGTTAACAACAGCAGTGTTCCGTTTTAATTTTATTTTCATGTTTAAAACTCTGTTTTTTTTCCCAGGTTCTTTTTCGTAACCATTTCCTCTGCTGTCGCTGGGATGGTCCTCCTCATTCCCGTGGTGCTGTTTGTCTTCGTCGAGCACTACGTGAATCCCTCCGTCCTGCGCACCGCCCCGCAGTTTCAGAGTAAGATTAGCATGAAATTAATTCGTTAATTAATTCAATTGATACTTTTATCAACCAAGGACACGTTAAGTGAACCGAACGTGACAGAGAAGACATTTGTAATGTGTTTATATTCATCTTTGAATCGTTAATGTAATAAAATGGGTGATGGTTTTCGACATAGTAATCAGAAAAACAATACGATTTTATAATATTCTATAAACAATAATCAGAAATGTTTCTTGAGCAGAAGATCGGCGTGTTAGTGTGATTTCTGAAGGATCGTGCAGAGAAATAATCATAGCAATCAACTGCAGTTTAACATTTTAATAATATTTCGCAATTTTTACTGTATTTTTTTTTTTTTTATCAAATAAATGCGACCTTTGTAAGCAGAGATATATCATATATATTTAGCTGACCCTAAACTTCTGGTTTCATACGCTGCCAAAAAAATTACTCTCCTAATCAATGTTTTCCAAACATTCATAAAATCAAGACACTTTTACTGGAAAAGCGAAATAACTTGATTTTAAAAAACAGGAATTTTTACGAAACACCGCGTGTGAATAGGGTGAATAAATTAACGAATATTTATCACCTTACTTATCTAGCTGTTTGAGTGCATTTATAATTGCAAACATTTTGTGTATTACAAGTTTTCTGAAATATTTCACTTGGATATGCAAATGAGGCGTTATTTAATGAAATACGTGCTCATTTCTAGAACAAACGTCTAAACATCGGATGAAGCCAGTTCTTCAATTCTTATTTATTTATTTATTTTTGACATATTAGAATTAAAGGTTTTCTCATTCAGTCGCTCCATAATTCAGAAAATACTTAGAACGGAAAGAAAACAATACATTTTGACAGTTTTCTTTGAGGAATAAAACGTCGTATATTATCAAGCGAATTATATACGAACGAATCCCTCCGTAAAGGCCTTCAGGGTACAGACGGGGATGAAAAGGTACAGTTTGTTGTTTGTAATTAATACTGAAAGGGAGAGATATGAGAAAACTGAGAAAGTGCTGCAAAAGAAAGGTGAAGAGGTTTGAAATAATATTTTATGAAAAAAAGCAAACAGCCTCAAATTGGACAGGCGCGTGAAAAAACGTTTTTTTTGTCTCTCCTTAAAACAAGAAAAAGTTTTTGCTTTGTTTTTGTTGAGCACAAATAACGTTATTTTTAATCCTGCACTTTTTCAATATTAAAAACGGCGCTATTTTAATATGCTTCGCGCAGCATTGCAGTGTTTATTCATATTTCGCATTTGGCTTTTCTACATTTTTAGTTCAATTTCTTCAAAATTATTCATGCTTTAAAAGTTTTTTTTCCTATTTAGCCTCATTTATTTATTTTAGTTGCATAGAGAAACAAAAGTCGTCTTTTTCTCACCCCACTTGCAGATATTTTTCTAACGCGCTTCATTCTTTTTCCGCCGTATCTCTTTCCAATTCAATGCATCTGGACTGAAGACGGTTCGGACGTCTGTAAGAGAAAGCAGCGTGTAATGTTTCGGTTTCTCGTCTGTTTCTCAGCTGTGAAAGGAAACGGCACGTGGCTGGTTTTTCTGCCGGCGGCTCCGTTAGAGACGAGCTCCCTCAGCCTGCTGGTCCTGGCCTTCATCACCGTTCTTCTTGGTCTGGCTGCTCTCTTGCTGCTCTGTCACTTGCTGTGCTTCCACGTCTACTTACGTGAGTCTGAGCCCGGCGTCGTCGTCCTCTCTTGAAGGCGGGCGGCAGCGTCTCTTCACTCTGTGTCGTGTCTCAGTGTCTCAGGGCATCAGCACGTACGAGTACATCGTCAGAAAGCGCCAGTCTCCGAACCCCAAAGAGAAGGAAAAGC
This sequence comes from Puntigrus tetrazona, assembly GCF_018831695.1. Classification (NCBI taxonomy): domain Eukaryota; kingdom Metazoa; phylum Chordata; class Actinopteri; order Cypriniformes; family Cyprinidae; genus Puntigrus; species Puntigrus tetrazona. The sequence goes on along the minus strand of NC_056714.1, from coordinate 27,232,700 downwards.
TTCCTGCGCCGCTGCCGTCTAACGGAGCCACCGCGCAGGTACAGACCAGGGGATGCCGCTTTAGCAAACCTTTGCACAGCATGCGTTTCTTTTTAGTTCAGCCAAGCTAAAAGCTAATGCAGAATATTAATAAATGCTCTAATAGCCGATTTACGAATAAAATGGTGCGCATTACGTGTAAAAAAGCGCTGTGCAAATAAACAATTCATTTAGATTGACCGGAATTTAATAATGCTAAAATAACAGCATAACATGCAAAAAAAAAAAAAAATATATATATATATATATATATATATATATATATATATATATATATATATATATATATATATATATATATTTGCAATATATATTTACCGGCAACTTTAATATAAAATCCTTTTTTCCCCATGCAAAGAAATTATAAGTTGATTTATTAATATTTTAACTATTGTAGCATTTAGTATTATGAATGAGCTTTTAACTTAGTTAAACATTCTACAATTAATTAAAAGGAAAATCACACACACACACACACACACATATATATATATATATATATATACATCAACTTTAATATCTAAAAAAAATATATATATATATACATATATATATATATACATCAACTTTAATATATATATATATAAAAAAAATATATATATATATATATATATATATATACATCAACTTTAATATAAAACATTTTACTTTACTATTATAGCATTTATTAATATGAATTATGAATTCACCTTTAACTTTAAATTATTAACTATATAACACAAATAATTAATTATAGGATAAATTAACTAATTAATTGTAGGATGTTTAACTAAGTTAAAAGATAATTCATATTACTAAATGCTAAAATAGTTAAATTATTAATGAAACAATAGTGCAAGGTAAAATAATGCAATATTCAAATATTGAATATTTTCAATACGTTTCAACATTTTAATATAACATCATTATAATTTATAATTTTCTGTATAGCTGCTTTAAAAACCATACACATCATCAAAATAATTGCACAAAAAACGCACAAAACACTCCCAATGGAAAAAAACGCAACAGATTAATTAATTAATTAATGGAGAAATCAATATTTTGCGTACCGTACGAATAAATGCCGCAATGCAAATGCAACGGAGCGCTAAATAACTGATGCAAAGTACAATCATCTCAAGTATGAGAAAGGACGTTTTGATTCGGATCAAAACAAGGTCCCACCCATCTTCATCATCATCGTCTTCATCGTGCACATTTGCGCAGACTTCGTCTGTTTTCTTCTCTTCCTCCCAGAGTCTCGGGCCGCTGGAGTCGCCGGTGGACTGTGACGCTCCGCTCTCCAGCAGGTCCTGGTAAGAGACGGACAGCTACTAGTTACATCTTTACCTGAGCAGTCCTTTCACGTCTTGGTTTCTCCTAGCGCTTTTAAACTGGAAGACAAAGGACAAACACCCGGCCGACTGCCAGAACCCATCTGTGCCGAGGTAATTATTATTATTATTATAACATCAGTCACTGCACTGAGAACTAAAACTGTATTTTCATTAACCAAAATGAATCAATAGTGTAATAAATGCATTGGTTGGTTGTTCATGTTCACTGATGTTAACTAATAACACCTTATTTGTATAGTATTACCAAAAAAATGAAGTGAAAATGAGAAATTTTGAGGAAAAAGCATTGAAGCAAAACTAAAACTAACCCTGTAAAACATTTTCGGTATTTGAAGTGAAGTAAATAAAATTATATAAATATAAATAAACATAAATACTATATGAAAAACGAATAAAATTTTAAATGTCGCCCCTTTTTGTATTTTAAATAAAATAAAAACAAGCAAAATAATAGTAGTAAGAAACGTTTGCATTCACAGCTAACTGAAAAGTACTAAAACTAAACCTAAAATAATACAAAATCATTTAATAAATTAATAAAAAATGAATACATTTATGGAAATAAATAAATGTAATATACAATAAATAAATATAAATAATAAATATACAAAAGATAGAAATGATTTCAATATAAAATATAGTTAAATATATAAGTAGTTCAAAACATTAATGAATAGGATTTTTATAATTTACTATTATTTATAAATTATTATTAATGATAGCATAAATTCTAAGTATTAATAAGTTAACTTATTAATTATGAAATAATAAAATGTGTTCAATTTACAGTCGATGCAGATTATAGTGCTAAAAATAGCACTGAGATTAAATGAGGAGAAATAAAACATCCGGTAAGTATCATTAATAATCGTTTTAT
>NC_056714.1:27222944-27225444 GCF_018831695.1 Puntigrus tetrazona | reverse complement strand
TCATCTGTGCAGCTCATGACCAGAAGGCGAAAGCATTTCCTCGTGCGCTCCACCAATCACAGATTCTCTAGAGCTCTGTGTCTCCATCTTAATCTCCTCCGGTCCTGACTCCTGATCACACAACTTACTCAGTTGAGTTTACATGCATCGTATATGAAACCTGTTTTCTTGAGCGTTTGTCAGTTTAATGACGGCAGTGATTGCAGACATGATATTGAAATGGTATTGAAAGCAAGACGTTATGTTTTATTATGGTATGACAATAGTAATTATGACCTGTGTCACTTTTACAGCATATCAGTAATGTTCTATTTCTTCTGTTTTTAAATGTGGAAAAAATGTGTATGTGTGTGTATATATATATATATTTATTTATTTATGTATTTTATATATATATATATTCATTTATTTATTATGTATATTTATTAATTTAATATATATATATATATATATATTCATTTATTTATTATGTGTATTTATTAATTTATATATATATATATATATATATATATATATATATATATATATATATATATATAGGGCTGCATTTTAATTGCAGTTTTTAAATATTTAAAATATTAAATCTAAAAATAAGTAAGGTTTGTTTGTAGGCTTGTAGAAATTTAAATATGACTATTATTATTATTATTATTATTATTAATATATTAAAACACCAAATATAATAATTATTATTATGCTTACAATTTACTGCAAAAAAATTATGTAAACAATAATAATAGCAATAACGATAATAAAACATTTTATTTTGCAGACAATGTTAACATAATCAGTAGAAAGATCTAAAAGCTTTCTTTATAAAATATAATATTGCAATAAAAATCTGCAGTGACCACATTTTATATATATGAAATTATATATATTGCATTCATTTCATATATATGCTCCGTTATTTGAACGCAATAAATAATGTCATTATTTCACAAGTAACGTAATAATTTATTGAATTATATAATACATTTATGAACCTGTGATTGAAATACTTTAGAAACGAGAAACGCCTGACATTCGTTGTTGTGTATAACTCGGGTCGTCCGTTTGCGTCGCTCCGTGTTTCTCGGTCGCTCTTTGTTTTGGCGAGAAAGATAAGTCTGTTATCATCGACTGGCTCCGTGCCGCGAGCGCCAGAGATAGAGGCGACGTCGCACGGCACAACGGACCACAGAGCTGAATGACATTATTGAGAGCGATCCAGAAAGGTTTGTTTCTCCGTTGAAAGAGCAGTAAAACACAATGCTCTCAAACGGGGACATCTTCAAGTGGGTTTTAAGGGTCTCTTGTACATTGACTGTACTCGAGGAGTTCACTCCGGCCCACAGAGCTCCGTTGTGCGAGCGCGGAGACGGACGCCAGCTTTTTAGCGCTTGGCTTGGCGGCGCGAGACTCGGTAAGCGGCGGACTCTGGCTTTCCCGCGGGGCTGATGCGGTTGCCGCAGTGCATTATGGGAGCTTCTGGGAGGTGAGCGTGGTCTGATGGCGTGTTTTGCCGCTTGTAAATAGCGTCTGGTGTTGACATCAGCACGTTTTAGGGGGTTTTTTGGTGACCGAGCGCCGCCCACTCAGACAGGAAGAGACCGGATGACGCGCGGAGCGACCAATCACGTGCTTTTCAGCGATTAAGATGTTTTGATTTCAATAAGACCGTTTTGTATTTTGACTTTATTTTTTATATATTTTTTCTTTATATATTTTTTATATTTTATATATATATATATATTTTATATATTTATTTTTTTATTTTTTTCTTATATACTCTTTTATATATTTCTTAAAAAGTTGTCTCCTATTCCGTTTAATTTGTATTTTGACTTTATTTTTTTCTTTATATATTTTTATATTTGATTTATATATATATATATATATATATATATATATATATATATATATATATATTATATTTTATATATATATATATATATATATATTATATTTTATATATTTATATATATATATATTATATTTTATATATATATATATATATTATATTTTATATTTTATATATTTTATATTTTATATATTTTATATTTTATATATATATATATATATATATATATATATATATATATATATATTTATATTTTTTTCTTATATACTCTTTTATGTATTTCTTAAAAAGTTGTCTCCTATTCCGTTTAATTTTTAACTTTTAATTTTTATCTCTTATTTACAATGCCTGCACTTTTTCTTCTTTAAAAAAGTATTTTCTGAGCCTTTGCGTCTAATTGTGGACGGTACATGTCATGTTTTTTCTCGTCTTTGAAGCAAGCTTTGTGCATGAAATCAGTGCAACAATATGCAACCTCATGATTTTATATTGAACCCAGAAATCTTTATATGCATTAATTGCTGCCTTGTTCTTTTCTTCAGCATCTAATGCTCACATTCACCACAAAACTGCTGATTTGGTTTCAGCTGCGTCAAGAAAAACCAAGAGCGCCTGAGAGCGAGCGACGCTGACGTGGGATCAGAGCTGGGGAGGGCC
>NC_056714.1:27205444-27217944 GCF_018831695.1 Puntigrus tetrazona | reverse complement strand
AATGCAAGTCGATGGCTGCCGTCACACAAAAAAAGCGCAGAATAATTACCCGTGGCTCTTGATGATATAGTGAGGGTTTTATGGATAGAAACTGAACCGATCCGATTCTTCCACGTGAACTGATTCTTTCGGGCGGTTCGTTTCAATAAACCGGTCACATTCGCTAGTTTCCTTAAATAGTGACACAATCATATTATTAAAGCACCAAAAATGCTGCGAAACTCTGATTTTTAGCATATAAAGTGAATAGAGCAGTGAAAAGAACCCAATCGTGATTCGTGACTTTACTCTGGTTTATAGATATTAATGTTGTAAATTGTTGAGGAAAAGCTTAGAATTAATTAAATCCTAAAAAGGAATATTTATTAAAATGAAAATAAAACACTTAAAAAGAAAGAATATATTGCATATTTTACTGGTGTCAAACAATTAATCGGAATATATATATATATATATATATATATATATATATATATATATATATATATATATATATAATTTATTTATTTTAAAATATATATATATATATAAAAAAAATATATATATATATATATATATATATATATATATATATATGTGTATATATATATATATATATATATATATATATATATATATATATATATATGTGTATATATATATGTATAAATTATTTAAATATATATATATATATATATATATATATATATATATATATATATCATTTTTATATTTTATTAAAAATGTGTGTATATATATATATATATATATATATATATATATATATATATATATATATATATATAATTAAATCATAAGGCATATTTATTAAAATGAAAATAAAACACTTAAAAAGAATGTATTGCTTATTTCGTACATGACTTTACTCTGGTTTATAGATATTAATGTTGTAAATAATGTCCAGTTTCTTGCACGGACCGATCGTTTTACTTTACAAGACCTCGATATATATTCTCAGGAGTCACTGGGATTCATTTTGTGTTGCCTGATGTGCTTTTTTGACTCTTAAAGTACTTGTAGCCATCGACTTGCATTTTATGAGTCACCAAGAAGGATAAAAAACACAAAATAATGGTGCACTTTTAATATCGGGGGCGTACTATCCCTGTAAACTGTCTTTAATGTTTTTCACACCCGTGTTATTTCTCATTTGGTGAAGCGTCCCTGAAGCCGTCCTCGTGTGTTTACAGAAGCTCTTTGAATCAGGTCTGCTCTGTGTTTATATCCGATGCCACCAGACACGCTGACGAGTTTATCATCCGCTTGTCGTTGTTTTCTAGGAACAAATCTGCCCGCACCATTACATACAGCCAGTTCAAAGAAGCGCTGGCGGAGCTCGCCAGGAAGCGCTTCAAAGACAAGAGCAGCGAGGACGCCGCGCGAGAGGTTTACAGCATGATAGAAGGGAAATCGCCCATAATATCTGGAGTCACGGTAAAGCCCACGGCAGACGTGCTGTTCTGTCTCTCACCAACAAGCGGTGATAGTATCTTTGTTTTTCTAGAGCTTTTGTGAAGTCGGAAAAACGTTTGATGAATGCATAAATGCAAACCGGGGGTTCGTGAGTTGAGGAAAAGCTTATAATTAATTAAATCCTAAAAAGGAATATTTATTAAAATGAAAATAAAACACTTAAAAAGAATATATTGCATATTTTACTGCTGTCAAACAATTAATCGGATTATATATATATATATATATATATATATATATATATATATATATATATATATATATATATATATATATATATAAAAGATATATATAATTATTTATTTAAAAAAAAAAATATATATATATATTAGATTATTTAATATATATATATATATATATATATATATATATATATATAATTTATATATTTATTTTATTAAAAATGTGTATGTGTATATATATATATATAATTCAATCATAAGGCATATTTATTAAAATGAAAATAAAACACTTAAAAAGAATGTATTGCTTATTTTACTGCTGTCAAACAATTAATTGCATATAATCACATTTACAATATTTTTATATATATATATATATATATATATATATATATAATTTTATTTATTTATAAAAATATAATTTAGAAAAAGTGTGTGTATATATGTGTGTGTGTGTATATATATATATATATATATATATATATAAAAATAAAAACACACATGTACATTTCAGAAAAATATGTTGTGTTTGTATATTAAATATATAATGTATATAAATATATGGCTAGTTGATGTATGGTGTGACAATAAAAATGTAAAAATAAAAACAAAACTAAAAAAACCTTCTCTCATGCTATTTGTCACTCTAAGAACGAAGATGAATTTTTCTTATGTTGTTTGTATGTTATGTTTTTTCCAGATTTTTGTCACGTCACACCACAGAACCTAATCCAATTTTTCTTTGTCAACTAGCCATATACACGTAAACATTTTCAAAATATATACCGTGTGCTAGTTTTTATTTATATGTAATAAATATACACCATGCACTACGTAAACAAACATTTATCTTGGATGCGATTTAATCATTTGACAGCACTAATTATTTTATGTTCTCCTGCGTTTAATGCGACCCAACATCAAAGAACCAAAACGTGAATTTGCTGTTAAATTATAAAAATATATAATAAAAATAACAGCATAACAGAATGATTTCTGAAGGACACTGAAGACTGGATTAATGATGCTGAAAATTCAGATTTGGTCGCAAAAATGAATTACAGGTTAAGAGATATTGACACAGAAAACGGCTATTTATAATATTTCACAGTTTTACTGCATTTTTGCTCCCTTAAATGCGGCGTTGTCAAGCAGGAGAGACTTTTAAAGAGATGTTTACAAGTGGAACTGATCATAAGTCTCTTTCTGGACTCGCAGCGAGCCGTGGCGTCCCCGACCGTGTCCCGCTTGACCGACACCAGCAAGTTCACGGGGTCGCACAAGGAGCGCTTCGACGAGACGGGCCGCGGGAAGGGCAAGGCCGGCCGGGTGGAAGTGGTGGACACGTCCGGGTACGTCTCCGGATACAAGCACGCAGGCTCGTACGAGAAGAAAGTTTCCAAACCTCCCCGCGACTGAAGACAAAACCCCCCTCCGCTCTAAAAGCACAAACGGATTTCCCATTTTCCACTGAGGGTACGTCTTTAGTCTGTGAATAACACTGAGTTTATGTTCCTCTTCCTCTAAGTGTTTTATTTCTATTAACTGGAACGCTGTTTACATCCAACGCCGACGCCACCAGCTGGTACGTTCCTAACAAACGCCAGAAAGATGCCGAGGGAAAGACGAGCGTCTCCGATATATTGCACGCTCTACTAGTGAAGGGTTTTTTTTATTGTGAATATTGACATGAATACTTGCCGTTTTGTGGCTTCTCCAATGATCGCAGCCTGAAACACGCTTCGCAAACGCTTCAGGGATGCTTTTTCCATCTGCATTTATATCTTAATGCATCTGGCGTCTGAATTTGATCGGGTCGTGCATTTCGTGCATTCTTTGGTCACGCACGGGAAGTGCTTTTCAGGCCCGCGATGAAATGCATTCACGTGCATTCGTCTTAGTATTCAGTCATTTGTGCGATTTGAAAGCAATGATTCGTCCCGAAAATAAATAAAAAAAAACTTGCTGTAAATGCGCTCGCCCTCAAGATTAGGATGAGTTTGTTTCTTCATCTGATTTGTAGAAATGCAGCGTTCTCATGAATGGATGCTCTGCATGGAATGGGTGCCGTCGGATTGAGCGTCTGATAAAAACATCACAGTTAATCCACAGAACATCGGTTAACATCTGAAGACAAAAGATCAAACTAAGCCAGCATTTAGATGCTCTGAAGTGTGCATATATGTATATGTTTTTTTTAAATAAAATATATATATATATATATATATATATATATATATATATATATATATATATATATATATATTGTTTTAGATTATTAAAAAAAATATATATATATATATATATATCTTATTATTATTTATTTATATATATATATCTTATTATTATTTATATATATATATATATATATATATATATATTTTCTTTTATTATTATTTATATATATATATATATATATATATATATTTCTTTTATTATTATATATATATATATATATATATATTTCTTTATTATTATTTATATATATATATATATATATATTTCTTTATTATTATTTATATATATATATATATATATTTCTTATTATTTTTATATATATATATATATATATATATATATATATATATATATATATATATATATTTCTTTATTATTATTTATATATATATATATATATATATATATATATATATATAAAGTAAATCATAAGGCATATTTATTAACATGAAAATAAAACACTTGTATTGCATATTTTACTGCTGTCAAACAATTAATCGCATTTTATATATATAGTGCTATTATACATTAAGGCCCTCGGTTTTAGTTAAAACTCCTTGATGATGGGTTTGTTTCAGCTTTTGTCTCCTCTGGATGTGAACTGATGGACTAGACTGGTACGTGGATTATTATTGTGGTGCGTTCACCGCCCGCTTGGACTCTCATTCTGACGGCACCCATTCACATCCATTGCACAGACACTGACGCAATGCTGCATTTTCATCCACATTTTAGCCTGAAGAAGCAAACTCATCTACACCTCGGGCGCAGTTCTTGTCGCTGCATTCGTGGCTTTAAAAAACTGACTCCATAATCGTTTGGCTCCTTTAAATATTTATTTTAAACTCTTTAAATATGCATTTCATATGCAAAAGTCCATCCGTCGTAAATTATGGTTCGATGCATAAAGAACTGACCGCTGGTGCTCAAGATTGTACATCTAGTAGTTTGGTCGATGTTTTTTCAATTGATGGCATAACTATGTATTTCTAATGCTATAATGGCGTGATATGAAACACTGCCTGTGTCTTTTAACTGTGGAATGATTAACTATAGTCTGTGAAACGATACCCCATCAGCTCTTTCTCATGCCTCAGTACAGAGCCCATAATGTGGAACCAGCGAGAAACGCCGTCCTTACGGGACTCCTCTGTGCATCCTGATGAATCAGACTTCCTTTATGAGTCGCTTTAGCTGATCGGATTATGTTCCAAGCTTGATTATTAGCGCATTTCACCGCATTAAAACCCATTACGCGGCGTTGAAAGCGCGATCGAGCCTGCAGATTGTGTCTGGGCCTGTTCGTCAGCCATAGATCAGACTGCGAGTGAACATATTAAAAAGCATTTTGTACCCTGCTGTGGTTTTAGTTTGAAAAGCACTGTTGTTATATTTAACGTCATATCGAGGCACTTTGCTGTTTTAGTTTTTTTCGTACGTACAGAACAATGTTTACAAGAGAAGTGACGTGCTGTAACTAACGCTGGCATGATATACGTCTAAATGAATACATTCCCTTTCCCTTTACTAGCGTTCGGATTCATTTATAAACGCGCTGGACGACGTCCAACCTTCAGGGTTCCCATCAGATTTCCGGTCCCTTTTGAGCACTGGATGTGGGTTTTTAAAAGCAATCGTTCGAACTCATTCGACTCGGGCCGCTTTATGACCTGCAAGCATGCTTTACTCAGTGCAAGCACAATATTTAGTGTTTCAAAACTAGTGCTGTCAAATGATTAAATGCACCAAAAATAATAAATAAATTAAATTTAAAAAATTGTTTACATAATATGTGTGTGCTAATATATATATATATATATATATATATATATATATATATATATATATATATATATATATATATATATATATATGCATGCATGTAAATATTTGCAAAATATATATATAAAAAATTATAACTATACACAGTACACATGCATATCAAAGAAAAATGTATTTATAAAGAAAATTAATCTTATTTTAGTTCATCTTTTATTCATTAACAGCACTATTTAAAACTAGTTACAACTAGTAAAATCTATATTTATTATATGCATTTTTTAAAAAGAGTTTATGACTTAAGCAAACGTGGAATTCCCTTATAAACTGAAAAAAAAAAAAAAAAAAAAATTAAAGAGTTTTACATGAGCCAGTTGAACCTTTTTAAGCACACAGTGCATTTTTACGAGAACTTTTTAAGATTTTAGCCCTTTTTTTCGGATCCGAAAATGACATTTTCGACTCCCTGATAAGGCCGTGATGGTGGGAACCCTGAACGGTGTCACAGACGACCCCGAGGAGCGAGAGTGTACAGACTTATTCTTCTACAGAACCTCTATTTTCAGATCAGAACAGTGGCTACGGATCATAAGTGACAAGCTCTCCCGCAGAAAGTGACTCGGACCACGAGGAAGTATACATGTTGTTGTAGCCTATTTAATAGGATGATTTTCATGTTTTGTGTGCTTAATGCCAAATACTGTTAACCATCCGTTTTGAGGAACAATACCGTCTTATTTTTTAAATCATGTTTTGTAATGTTCTGCGGTATCCTGATATGCATGTCTTACGTCGATGGTGAAGCGATTTTAACGTGTCAGTGTTTTGTAGCATCGTATTGAAATAAAAAAAAACAACAACTGCCTGGTGCTTCTCTCTTCCAGCGCGCGTCCAGCCGTCACGTTTCGGTTTAAGCTTTCTTTAAAATATCGGACCCAGAAAACTCAACCTAAGGGCTTTTTGAAGTCGAGATGCCAAATGAGACGTGAAGCTGCGTCCGCTGAGAAAATACGTGAAAGTTGAGGATGGTTTATTCTTGTTTTAAGCACGCTTATTTAATTTTGTTCAGTTTCCCAGAGAGCGAGATCACAGCTAAATTAAATTATATCGTCATTTCCGATACAAATGTATTTTTTTGCATTGCACGTGACGATTAATGCCGGCGATTGCATGAGTTTCCGCATTAGAGAGCGCGTGCTAAAGAAAAGACACAGCTGTGTATACCAGGACGGACTGGCCCTCGATGAGAACTAGACCAGAGCCTCCTCCAGCTGCTGCAGCAAGCGCTCGTTTCTGGCGATCAAAGACCTGCAAAATAAAAAGAAGATGAATGAACCCGGAGGCGGGTGGGTTTTATAGGCTCCTGATGGTCCTGACTCTGACCTGTAGCTCTCCTGCGGCTCGTCCGCTCCGTTTCCCTCCCGTCTTCTCGCGTCGGACTCCTCTGGGACCGTTTGCTGTCCTAAAGAAACCCACGTTAATAACCCGTTCTGTTACGACGACTCAAAGTGCGAGTGTTGAGCAGCTGACCTCTGTCCTGCGCGTCCGGCGGCTTCTTCAGCAGCCGCTTCTCTGCTTTGATCAGCCGTTTCTGTAAAGACACGTTCTCCTCCAGAACGTCCTTCATCTGCTCACTGAGGGCTCGCTGCATTAAAAGAGAACGCATTTAACTCCTCTACGAAGGAGAAGAAGCTCTTGTAGCAACAAGTGCAAAATGTGGATACTTGCGCGCACGCATCCCCGAAATAGGTACGCATGCGTACATCTGCATTTAGCAGGCGCTTTTATCCGAAGGGACTTGCAAATGAGGGGAAACGGAGGAAACCAAAATGAACGAAAGAGCAACGAAAAGTCTCCGCTTAGCGCAGTGCATGTAGCGAGTTGTTATTATTGTGTAACAAATGAAAAGATAATGGACAGGATAGATTGAGGACGGAGAAAGCTGGGGTCGGGCCTTTTTTTAAAACTGTATAATAAGGCGTAGATTGAATACAAAAAGAATAGAGATGCTAGTGTTAAGAAAACAAGCAAGTAGTAAATGAATAGAGTGCAAGTCTAAAAGTCATATTTAATTTAATTAGTGCTGTCAAACGATTAATCACGTCAAAATAAAAGTTTACTGTGTATTTTTATGTATATACATGCAATTGTTTTGTATTTATATATAAGAAATATATTTATTTATATATATATATATATATATATATATATATATATATATATATATATATATATATATACACACACATCGTCTGTATATAATAAAAAATATATTTTTGAATTTATTTACACACAAACTTATATATATATATATATATATATATATATATATATATATATATATATATATATATATATATATATATAAATGTGTGTGTGTGTGTAAATTAATAAATATTTTTTTATTATATACACATATTTTACCTGTATATTTAATATATGTATGTGTGTGCTTTTATATGTACATAATAAATATACACAGCACACATCTATATATTATGTAAACAAAAACCTTTATTGTGGCAGTGATTAATTACGCTATATATTTTCCATACGCTATTTCAAATATTCCAGATCCTGATATATGCCATATAGTATTTTGGTCCATTTTTACACCAAAAGTGCGATCAACAAGCCTCAGGCTGTGCCGTATTCGTCGATTTCTTTCCCTGGGCGTGTCTTAACGTGCTAACGACGAACTAGCTCAATATAAGACGAACAGAAAGGATCTCACGGTGGCCTCTCGCGTCTGACGAAGCTGGAGTTTGAGATCTTCGGTCTCGGTCCGATGCCGTTCTTCCTGTAATTCAGTCCGTGTTCTGAAGGCTTCGAGCGTCTCTTTCAGAGTCCGTATCTCCAGTTCTCCTCCCGCAACGTCCCTCTCCATCATGCCGAGGATCTGAACGGTCTTCACTGGGTAGACAGCACGGGATCAGCGAGACTAGTGCACTCGGTTAGACTAGGCTCCGTCACGGAGAGAACGACTTACCGAGGAGCGTCCTGTTTTGCCGGTTCTCCTTCTTCTCCCCGGACCAGAGCTCCTCCATCACGCCGAGGAGCAGCTCCATGGGCTTCCTGTAGGCTCCCTGAAACGCACGCGATCGGATAAAGAGGTGTTTTTTTCGAGGGCCGTTCGAGGAGCGGCGGCACAAACCTTTGGCGGCGCGCGCTTCCTCTCTGATGTGATCCGGTAGGTCAGTCTGGGAGGATGCAGGACCGGATTCGCTCGGTCCTGAAGCTGGTTTCTCCGTTTAAAAGCTGTGCCGTCATCCTCTGCAGAACATGCATAAAAAATATTTGCGACATGCACGATGGTTTATCGGGCGGCTAGGTTAAAATGCATTCATGAAGTGACTGGTACTGACGTACCGTGCGAATGGGGCTGGATTTCTGTAGGATGTGGCGTGAAGACGCTCTGCCCTCGAACCGTGGCGTGAGAACCAGCAGGAGCTTCTAACAGCGTCAGGAAAATAGGATCACTCCACAGCAGTGACCACGAGGTGACAGGTGAACGGAGAAATGAGAGAAACGCCACCCCTTGTGGACAGAAGTGGGAAAACTAAATAAATACTCACCTTTTTTACAATCCGAGCTCTTGGGAACGGACTCCTACGTGACAGACAATTAATAAAACATTGTGTGAAAATATATGCATGAATTATGTATACAAGTCATTATATAATAAATATATATCTATATTAATATGCAGGGGTTTCTAATGAGAGCAGGGATTGTGTGTACCATTAAATAAAACTTAGAAATATATAAATAGTAATAGTAATAATAATGAATAAATATAAATCTAATAAAGTGAAATAGTACTGTTATAAGTGAATAAAAATGTGTTAGATTAATATGTATCTAGAAATACACACACACAAAGTATGTATTTTGTATTTTATATTTTATAGAAATATATTTGATATATAAACATATTTTTTCAGAAATATATACATGCATATGTTTGTATTTATATCAAAATATACACAGTACACACATTATGTAAATTATGTATACACATATATATACACATATACACATGCATACATAAACATATATACATACACATACATATACATACATATATATATATATATATATATATATATATATATATATATATATATATATATATATATATATATATATATATATATATATATATATATATATATATATATATTAGATTAGATTCAACTTTATTACAAGGTATATATATATATGTATATACACACATACACACATACACACACACACATATATATATATGCACATACATACATATATATACATATATACACATATATATATATATATATATATATATATATATATATATATATATATATATATATATATTTCATCATTTTAAACCCTAAGATCAGAAAGGTTTTTGAATGAATAGACGTTGTACCTTGTGCTGTTTCGGCGGGCTGTCAAACTCGGGATCATTGATTAAACACATGACATCTGATTCGCAAGGATTTTCTAAATGCAAAAAAAGAAACACAATTACAGGCATATATAATATGTTCGCAACGTGTAATATCTGTCGTGCATTATTAAACATGGCCCAGTTATGTGTATGCAACATTACCCATGCACACATACACACAGTGTTTGACTGAGAGAGTGTCTGACCCTGTAACCCCTCGAAGCGGACGGACGGGGCTTCAGGTCTCCTGCTACTCCACGTCCTTCTAGAAACTTCATTCAGCGCGGCCTCCTCATTCCCCTCGAGAAGAGAGAGCATCTTCATCATCTTCTGCGTCGCTTTTATTCTGAGCTCACTACTTCTGCAAAACAAACCAGAAACTGTGTCCCTTAGGCAATTTAGTATATAATAGTAATAATTTAGTAATAATAAATTAGCTTAATATCATTTGGAGGTGATTAATGGTTTGCCAGCAAAAACGCTGCTCACAGGATCTTTACCTGCAGTCTGTGTCTGGTGTCGAGGCGTGCTTCTGATGATTAGTGTCTAGACTGTCCTCTGACGAGAAAAGCATGAGAGCAGCCCTTCTTTCTCTGTCTCGCACCGGACACTCATCTGAAAAAAACATGTTCACCTTCAAAGCACTGGTTTGTTTGATGCTAGAGACACACAGAAAGAGAGAGAGAGAGAGAGAGAGAGAGAGAGAGAGAGAGAGAGAGAGACAGAGAGAGAGAGAGAGAGAGAGAGAGAGAGAGAGAGAGAGAGAGAGAGAGAGAGAGAGAGAGAGAGAGAGAGAGAGAGAGAGAGAGAGAGAGAGAGAGAGAGACAGAGAGAGAGAGAGAGAGAGAGAGAGAGAGAGAGAGAGAGACAGAGAGACAGAGAGAGAGAGAGAGAGAGAGAGAGACAGAGAGAGAG
Organism: Puntigrus tetrazona; assembly: GCF_018831695.1. Taxonomy (NCBI): domain Eukaryota; kingdom Metazoa; phylum Chordata; class Actinopteri; order Cypriniformes; family Cyprinidae; genus Puntigrus; species Puntigrus tetrazona. Next base: position 27,206,922 of record NC_056714.1, on the reverse strand, counting down.
ACAGAGAGAGAGAGAGAGAGAGAGAGAGAGAGAGAGAGAGAGAGACAGAGAGAGAGAGAGAGAGAGAGAGAGACAGAGAGAGAGACAGAGAGAGAGAGAGAGAGAGAGAGACAGAGGAGACGGCTGACGCACCGAGCTGTCGGAGTCTGCTCATGGCGTGGACCAGGTATAAACGGTAGTGTGGGTTTTTCCTGACCACAGGATTGAGCCGCAAGTCCAGCTCCTTCAGATTCTGCAGCTTGTGCAGAGCAAAGACGTCCTGCAGAGATCCCAGTCTGTTATAGTACAGGCTCAGTCTCTCCAGCAGCTCCAAGTGCTCAAGCCCCTGCAAACACACACACACACACACACACACACACACACACACACACACACACACACATATATCACCTCGAGTCAATAAATGAACAGCGCTGTTAAATATAACCTATGCCAAAAGCAAATGTTAATAAAGTAATAAATAAGTTATTATAAAAATTGACCTATGACAAACGCAAGTAAATAAATGATTCTGTAAACTGTTAATAAATTACTAAATAGAAAAATTAAAATAAAATACAACCTAGAACAAATCAAATATATAATTGATTCTGTATATTGTTAATAAATGCAAAAGTTATTATAAAACATGACCTATGACAAAAGGTAAGTAAATAAATGATTCTGTAAACTGTTAATAAATTAATACAAAAATTATTATAAAATACGTCCTACAGCAAAAGCAAATGAGTGATTCTGTAAACGATGTTAATAAATGAATAAAACTTATTGTAACTTATAACCTATGACAAAAGCAAATGTTAAGAGATTAATAAATAAGAAAGTTATCATAAAACGTGACCGATGACAAAAGCAAGTAAAAAAAGATTCTGTAAACTGTTAATAAATGATAAATAAGAACGTTATTATAAAATATAGCCTATAACAAACCAAATAAACAATTGATTCTGTAAACTATGTTAATAAATAAATAAATAAATAAGAAAGTTAATAGAAAAAAAATACCCTGCGGTGACAGCAAATAAATCGCTGATACGTAAATAAATAAGTTGTTATAAAATAAAAAGCAAATAAATAATTGATTCTATAATCTATATTAATAATTATTTTTACCTGAACGGTGACCAGCGCGTTATGAGAGAGATCCAGTGATTTCAGACGAACGAAGTTCTTCAGGGATGTTCCTAAACGACAGATTTTTCCCTCATATGTTCCCGGAAGAGTCAACGATCTCACATCCGCTGCGGTGAACGATTCAAAGTATTAGTCAACCAAACTACATAACATATATAAATATATCGTGTGTTTTACCTAAACAGCTGTGCTGAAGGTTGAGTTTTTCTCTGATCCACGGCTCCGTTATGGTCAAACCGTCTGCCGCCATTGTTTTGAAGCTGGAGTTCACATAGCGCGTGCGCGGAACTTATGAATATTACTTACGTAACGTGACGACGCCGCGTCTGATTCGCTGAAAACAA
>NC_056714.1:27180444-27202944 GCF_018831695.1 Puntigrus tetrazona | reverse complement strand
TGTGTGTGTGTGTGTGTGTGTGTGTGTGTGTGTGTGTGTGTGTGTGTGTGTGTGTGTGTGTGTGTGTGTGTGTGTGTGTGTGTGTGTGTGTGTGCAGGTGTGTGTGCGTGTGTGTGTGTGTGTGTGCATGTGTGTGTGCATGTGTGTGTGCGTGTTTTGGTCTTTTTTATTTTTTGTGGTCTCAAAAAAGTTGCATTGTCAGCGAGCTGAAGTAAAATAGTTAAGAGTAATATAGTAGTTGTGTGGGGTTGTATTCGTTTTAGTTAACTCTAGTAACCCTGTTTCCCAGGCATAATTCCTCATTCTCGCAAACTAAAATAATTGTACAAAAAGCAATTAAAACTGTAAAATAAAATGTAAATGCATATTTTGAATCTAAAAGAAAGTGCAAAATGCACAACAAAATGTAAAAAGTATTACAAATATTAATAGGAACTATAATAGTGTAAGTAATAGTTATGATACTGAAATAACACTGGTCTGGTAGGTATCTGTGTTAAATGAAGAATGGAGTTAAAAAGCTCAATGAAAGGCCTTGCTACATCTCTAATGCTTTAATCGTTAAGTTCTGCTGATAATAACGAAATGTGCAGCTTATCCACAGTTCAGACGACTGAGATATTTATTACAGCTGGATTAAACCCATGCCTGTCCAGAGGATGATTTTATGGCTAAATTTGTCTTTCATCGCTCAGATGTTTCACCTGTAGGAGAATAACTCGCTGGTTGTTGTACAGTACAGTACAGTATAGAGATATAAAACGCATGTGGACTCGCCCGGCTCCTTTAATGACAAATGCATGAGTTAGTATTGAGATTTATGATGTTTCTTCGCAGATATTCCCAGAGGAGACGCTCGCTCGCTTTGCCTTTTAATAAACGCCGCCGTCGTTGCTTTTTTCCGCATGAGACACGCTGTCAAGATCGATATGTCTAGCAGCTTCCAGGCAGAGCTGCTGCTTTGTCAAAAGTGCCGGCGGTGAACGTGTTCCTCGGCAGAAGAACAGAGCAGGACTCTCCTTCTTTGCTGACTTTTGCCCTGGCTCTGCTGCAAAAAGACAGTCCGAGATTAAGCGCATCTCTGAATAGTCATGTTTTTTGCATGCAATCAGTCTGATACAAAGAGATAAATGAGCTTAAAGAAGTTCCCACCCTCCGTTCATCCAAGATGTGGAGAAATGTGTCTCAGCGATGGATGCTTCGCAGTGAATGGGTGCCGTCGGAATGGGAGTCTGATAAAAGCAATAACCCACAGCGCTCCGGTCCATCGGTCAACATCTGGAGAAGACAAAACATCAAACTAATCCAGCATTAAGACGTTTTTTTGAGTCTGTAATCCATAATAATGCTTATTTTTGTGTATCTAGTGATCTAGTCTGAATCAGGAGAGAAATCTGCACACATCAAGCAGCGTTTAACAAATATGTCACTGGATTTTGACGTGAGATCAGTCCAGATGTTGACCGATGGACTGGAGTGCTGTGGGTTTTTATCAGCTGCCGGACTCTCGTTCTCACGGCACCCATTCACCGATGCAGCGCTCCGTTACGCCAGAACTCAGACTCGCCTCGCGTCCGCTTGTAGGTGAACTATTCCTTCGACGGCTGTCAGATGCGTCAAGCTGATCTGCGTCCCGTTTGCAGCCGTCAGTGTCTTCTGTAAGAACAAACAGCGGTGCAGATTGTACAGCGTGTTACATAAGGGACGTGTGGTGAGCGTGTAAGCCGGCGTCGTCCGTCACTGACCGTCATCTCGTCTGTTCTCCCACAGGTGTGCGTGATCCCAGCCGCTCCTCCACGCAGGTGAGTGTAAGAACCGTAAGAAATAACCCTGATTTTAACAGTAAAAAATTTTTACTTTGAATTTAGTTGAAATAACTGTTTTTTTTAGGGTTGTATGTTACGTGTAATATTGTTTAACTAATGTTTATTGCATATTTCAGTTTCTCACCGTGATGGTGTGAATGACACTGAGCCCCTTCTATATATATACATATATGTTAATATTTAAAAGCTGCTTCTGATTGGCTTTGGTTGGTCATGTGACTTTCTCATCACCACCTGCTTTTGGTGGATATCGGTGTATTTTAAAGGTACAAAACAGATTTCAGTGCTTGAATAGGTTGGTATATTAACATTAGATGGGTTAATGAAATTACGGTATTTAACTGTACATATTACTCAAAACGTTAAAAGCTGAAATGTTGTTGGTCGAATTCCCGCAACCACAGCTGCCGTTTTTTTTTTTTTTAAGTTTTGCCGTTTTTTTTACCGTGCACGCACAGCTGGAGCATCTGTGAAGGTTTCTTACTTCGGTTGATAGGCGGTTGCTGGGGTGTTGTGGGTGGTTGCTAGGGCGTTTCTATACAGTTGTTTGATATAGGTTTTTTTTTATATTTCTGAATTATTTTGTATTTCTTTTATTATTATTATTATTATTATTTATTTTTTCAGCTTTTAATTTTTAGTTCAGTTTCAGCATGTGTAGTCATTTTAATTTTGTCATTTAAGTTAAGCAAAAGGTAGAAATGTTGAAATAAATTTAGGTTTTCGTCTTAATATTTGTTTTATTTATTTTACTTTATTTTAGCTACATTTAAAAAAAAACTATTTTTTTATGGTTGGTTTATTTTTATTTCAGTTTTAGATTTTATTAGGTTCCTAAGTACTTATTGTAGTGCCTCAAATTAAATTATTTATGTAGGCATGATAGTGTTTCAGCTTAAACTAGTCTAATATTTGTGAGTCTGGAGCACAGCTGTATTCGTTGCATTAGCCAAAAATACGCTGTAAATACGCTCAAAATCATAGATTTATCTTTTATGCCCAAATTTTTTAGAATATTAGTAAAGATCATGTTCCATATATTTTGTAAATTGCATACTTTACATATACCAAAACTTTATTTCTGATTAGTAATATGCATTGATAAGAATTTAATTCGGACAACTTTAAAGGTGATTTTCTCAGTATGTCGATTTTTTGCGCCCTCAGATTCCAGATTTTCGAATCTCTCTGCCGTTGAAAATATTATTTATTCTGCGTTTTATTTTTCATACGAGCTAAATTGCAATTAACAGATGTTTTGAATTGTTTAATATTAAATAAGCAGCTCTATTATCCCGTTACCTCCTGCGGCTCGGAGGCGTTTGCAGGCCGTCTGTGTCCCTCTACGTCAGCTTTCAGCACCGGGTCATGTTTTCTGCTCTCTCTCTGGTCTCTCAGATGGCTTGTCACTCCACAAGTTTATTAACTTGATGTCGGCAGCTGGTGACATTTTAAAGGCCAATTAGAGTCATACAGGCCCGACACATCGCTGTTCGCATCCCAAGCGTCTTTGACCTTCCCGGTTTATAATGCGTTCGGCAGATCGACTAGAGCTGACTGCGTGACTGATTTGAGCATGTTTCATGCACGCATGTCGCGACGCAGTACTTTTTGCAGGACATTCATCAAAAAAGTGCATATATGTTGAAATGTAATTTATGCAACTGTTGCATTTTTCAGCACAATTACTCCAGTCTTCAGACTAGCATGATTTTATTTTAAACTGCGTTAGCGTGTATATATCAGTCAGCAAACGTGTCCTTTTGGATGTAGTTTCTAGGCTCAGTGTCCTTGTGTAATGTGAATAATTCTCACTTTAATGTGTTTTTTTAGTAAGCGTCTCCCGATAGAAGCAGTGACTGCATGCCGGCGTTTTAAGGACACAAACACACCAGTCTTACGAGTATATGAGTCAAATCCCTGTTAAGCAGCTTTCCGTAGCTTTCTCTGACGGGCAGCAAGAAGTGTTCTTGTGCAAGGCCTTTAATATCAAACTACACAAGCAGCAGAGCGCTGCTTTTCATTCAGACTGTTCCAGCGGTCCAGAGTTATCTGCAGACTCCATCCATCACAATCACTCTTTGCTTTGGGTTACGATCTTGTGCATGGGTCGCTCTTCGTTACCCTGGCCTCGATTATTTTCTTTATGAGGTTCTCGGGGATTAATGGTCGCTTTCTAAACTGGAGCTGTTATTACCCGGCGCTTGTAATGGGCTGCTGGACGTCGCAGTGAAAGAGTCTGTTGTCCGCTTCACGGCAGGCTCCTGCTTTCTGGATGAGATTCTTCTTAAGAATCTGTTGGTAAACGTTCGGGCTCCGATTAGCATCACAAAGAGCGACAAAGCGCTTTTCATGAGTTTTGATCCCAGGCCATCTAAGGGCAAAGCATTTCATTATGAACCGTATGGGAAGATGCTTTAACTCTCACTAAAATACAGGAAGGAGCACGCTCCATCGGAATCTTTTAAAGCATTTTAATGAATAATTCAGATTAATATTACATGCACATCTGCTTAAAAGAAATTATTTAATCAGCATAAATCATAAGCGGATCGTGTGACTCTACAGACTCCAGCAATGATGCTTAAAATTCAGCTTTGACGACAAGAATAAATTATATTTAACAATGTACGCACCGACAAAGCAGCTATTTTAAATTGTAATATTTTAAACAATTTTCCTGCATTTTTGGTCAAATAAATGCAGCCTTGGCGAGCGGAAGAAAACAATCGAACCTGTTTGTGCGTGCGCAGGTTTTAAATGGTTTTATTGCATATTAGAAAATAAACAACGCGTCAAATGTAACCGCTTTGAAAGGAAATGTTCATTTGGCGGCTAGTTTTTACATTAAATAGCCATCTCTACGCACCTTAGTGTGCTCGACTGGTCCGTCACAGAGCGGAAAATGGGTCACAGGACCGCTCTGATTATCCGCTCGTATAAGTGAGGAGAAAATATCTTTTTGACGATGTCAAAGGTTGCGCGTCCAGTATTTTGACTTCAGTTTGACTGTAATGAAACGTGACCTCCTTCTCAAAAACCTTGAACAAAGCTGCACAAGATAAAAGAACATAGACCCCGAGATTATTAGTTACACTACGAGATACACTGTGTTTACGCGTGATATCAGAAACCAAACCTTTCTTTAGGTTTCGTTGACGCCTTGCCACCTTTTAGCGGGCCTTGCACAATATAAGCGGACCGGTTTCACTATATCAGGTCACAGGGGAAGTTTCACCGCAGCCTGAAAGAAAAACCTGAAACCTGCTGTTTTTGGAGGCTTTACGGTTCTTGTGGCACGAAACGTAAAAAAACAACAACTAACAAACAAACAAACAAACAAGAAAGGCTTGGTGTATCTGAGGAGATTAAGGGTGTGTCTCAAATATCACTAGTGCACTTCTCTAGAGGTCAGCCTCGATCCAGTGCGCTAGAATCCCTGGAATTGAATCTTCCCAGAATTCACCAGCTTTACTTATATTCTCTAACACAAGCCTTCGTTTTTAGGTGAGCTTTCTGTCGTCGTTTCAGACCTCGGTGAATTACTTTCAGGTGGGGATGTTTTGGGAACGAGCCGACGGCAGCCATCGGCCTCCACAGAATGAAAAAAGTGTCTTCAAATCTTTCGAAACACCTTATTTCACGAAGATACACGTACAGCTTTGGAACTAATTCTGATCCCCCAATTTCCGTTTCGCGAATCCAAGTGTGCAAACTAAATGCGTATTTAACTAAAAAGGCCGCTGATTGAAATGCTGTGCGCGCAGGTGATCGAGTCTCTGGGCATCATGATCTACAAGGCTCTGGATTACGGGCTGAAGGAGAACGAGGAGCGAGAGCTGAGTCCGCCGCTCGAGCGGCTCATCGACCTCATGACCAACGTGGCCGAGGCCGAGAGCGACTCCTGCGCCGACGAAGGCTACGCCGCCACCGAGGAAGACGAGGATGACCGCGACCCCGCCCACACCTGCCGTATCCGCGGCTACCGTGACATCATCAAGGTATCGTTTCCTGCAAAATGAAGCTGATTTAATGGCGGTACATCAGAGTGATTTCTGAGGGATTGCGTGACGCTGAATTCGATCACGGGAATAAATGATATTTTACAGTATATTACTGTATATAAATATTACAGTATATAAAATGTCTCCTTTCCAAAACATTGCAACTCTTGCGTATTTCGAAGTTTTTTAAATATATCCGACTCGCACAGGCAGAACGTTTTAAATGAGCAAAAGTAGCATAAAAGATCTCAAACGGTTTTTTGTAACATGCAACATTTATTCGCTTGCTGTTATGCATAACAAAAAACAAAATGGCGATACATGAGCAATCAAGCTTTTATTAAACGTTTTTTTCTGCTGCGCGTGCATTCACTCGCAGGCTGCTTTTTGCGATCTGCGGACCCCGGCGTGATGTTTTTGTCTCGCTAATGTCAGTACGAAGCCAAGAGCGACTCACCACGCGCCTTCTGTCCGTTTCTTTCGTTTCTGACACGCCGGTATGCCGCGCTACAGATGAGTGTGTCTCCTCTTGACCTGTTCTGTGTGATGAATGACTGACTTGGATTGAATGGCTCCGGTCTCTGTCTGTAGCTGTGTGCTCTTCACCTGCCGACGCCGGCCGATGCACCCAGTCATTACCAGGCCGTGTGCCGAGCTCTGTACGCCGAGACCAAGGAGCTCCGCACCTTCCTGGAGAAGATCCGCAGCGCCAAAGAGGTGACACTGCTTTCAATGAGCTTTTCTTCGTTTTGTAAATTAGTTGCAATTACTTTTTGGACATTACAAAACATTACAAAACTCCTTTTTGTTCAAATTAGTCATTTTAGTTTTTCATTTAACGTTTACAGCAGTATTGTTGTATTGGAGTTTATCTTCTATTATATATATATTTTTTATTATTATATTTTGAGTTTATTTTTATATTTTCTGTTTTAATTTAGTTAATTTAGTTCGTTTTTGTATTTTGATTGTCATATTTTTATAATATTTTTATAAAAAATTATACATTTTTTATAATAATATATTTTTTTCAGTCAGTTTAGTTTTTATTAGTTTCAGCTCTTAGTTTTAGTTTATTCAGTTTTAGCTATTTTAGTACTAAACAGAAATGAGAATTTTGTGCAACGGCAAACCAGCCAAAATATAAATATAAAATATAGTTTAATGTTCATTTTATTTCAAGCATTAAAATTTGCATGCTTTATTTTTTTTTTTGTAGTTAATGCTGATATTTTATTTCATTTCAGCTTTCATTTCTTCTTGCAAAAATGCTTTTAATAATTTTAACAAATATATATGCTGCGCATGATATTATTGATAACATCTCGGATCTATGGTTTGACATTTTTGCTCTGATCTTATGAGATTATTTATGATTTAATAAATGTACTGTGGAAGAGGGCCGCAGCTGGTTTTACTGCAGGGTTTGACCTTAGATTTGTTATGATGACATTTCAGTGTTTTCTTTTGATTGTGCCCTTTATAACGCGTATAAAACTGTCCTAGGGAAACAGAAAACCCTGAGCTGTGTGTTTTATCTGTGGTGTTGGTCTGGAAGTCTTGAGAGAGGATGGACAGTGATCATGCAAAACAAAGACAGTGTGTGCAGCAGCTCTTTCTGGGGTCTTGAGTGTAAGACGAGCCTCTCCATCTTCTCAAAGCGTCTCGTGAGGGTTTTCTGTTACCGCACCGTAAAGCCTTTTATTTCCAAAGTAAATAATGACAGCGTCGTTCGGGCTCAGCTGCAGGGAAAACGACGAAACTAAACATGCATGACAGCTGAATATGAGGAGCTTCTGTTGTCCTGTTTGTTGTGAAACATCACAGCTGTCAAGGCAATAAAAAAAAAAAAAAAAAATATATATATATATATATATATATATATATATATATATATATATATATATATATATATATATATATATATATATATACACATATATATATTATTTATCTCACCTGTAAATGCATTACTCTGCAAATTAATTAATTGTCAGGAAGATAATAATAATGGGAAAAAACTAATTTCTTTAGCATTATCTATATAATATCATAGTTTGTATTAATGTTGTGAGTTTATATTTTTGCGTCTATTTTTAATTTCAGTTAAATTTTTGGTAATTTTGTGTATTCTAATTTTATTTGTTTTTATACTGTTTATCTGCTAATTTATTTCCTGTTAGTAATTTAATATTTATATATATATATATATATATATATATATATATATATATATATATATATATATATATATATATATATATATACAGTATAATTAATGTTACTGTAATTTTTGTTAATATTTTGAATCATATTCTACTTTTTGATATTTCCATATTATCTGGGAAATTACTCCTGAATATGAAGACGTTCTGTTATCCTGAAACGCATTTATTATAGCTCAATTTTTGCGCCCATAAAATCATAAAAAGAAAACAATTTTGCAAAAAGCATTAACGCTCAGGAACATAATGTCAAACTACGAAAAAGCTAAACAGAACAAGTTTTATTTTCCTTATGCAAAATGTAATTTTGTGTTTGTTTCTTTTGATTTTGTGGTGAAATAAGACCTTCACCCGTTCTTGCTAGCTTTAGTGAGATTTCTGCAGTAACAGCAGCAGCTGGAGAGACGTACTGCTGCATCTATAGGTTCTAGAGCGTTCCGCTCGACTCAGCTGCTCTCTGAAATGTTTTGCCTCGCTCTGATTGGACAGAATCTGCGTAAGATGGAGGGCGACACCGTCGATGAACCTGGCAGGGAGCTGAACGAGCTGCAGAACGCTGATTGGGTGAGTGACCTGCCATTCAAAGAACGGAGGCGTTTGATTGGCTCGATTTGTTCCCCGTCCAATTTGGTCTAAAACACTATTAATATCCATTAATATACCGGCGATGTTCGCTGACATGTCAGATGAAGAGAACAAAGCTGAATAATGGCACTGTTGAGATGCTTTACAGCTGAATAACGACGCAGTTGTCTTCTTCAGGTTCTTCTCAGATTTGAATGCCTGCTTTTTTCCTGTTTGCAATCTGTGGCACATAAACGCGGTCTGGGCAGCTGTCCACATTAACGGTGGACGCATATATTTTCATTTCTCCAATGTAATTCAAGGGAAAGCATGGGATGATACCAGTTATCTGGATCTGGAAAGTTTTAAACAGGCGTTCATTCAAAGTTATTAATTTCTAAAAAATATATTGGCACAAAAACATGTATGTTAATAGAACTTTTTTTAATATTTCAATTGGGTGTTTGTGTTTTTAAATGTTCCTTTAGGATGCATTCAAAAGTAACATTCCCATAATGTTTGAAAGGGATCCTTTAAAAGTTTTTAAAACGCTTAAAATGCTAATCATTTTAAACATCATAAATAATGTCTTCGTTGTGTGATGGATACGTTACAATAAACAATAGCACAGGTTTATTCATAGAAATAGACAACACTTCATTGTGACTCAAAGGTATCCCTTTTTCTTTTATGCTAAAAATCATTAGGAGATAAAGTAAAGATCATGTTGCATTGAATTTTCCTGCTGTAAATATATCAAAACGTAATTTTTGATTAGTAATATGCATTGCAAAAGTTTATTTGGACTCTGAGAGGCGATTTATCTCTTTTTTTTTTTTTTGCACCCTCAGATTCCAGTTTTATCTCAGTATAATATTGTCCTATCCCAACAAACGCTCACTTATTAAGCTTTTCAGATGCTAAAAACCATTTTGTCATGTCCGCGCATCCCCCCGGGAGGATGGCGGTGGGTGTCATGCTGGAATAATGTCTGTCTAATGCGCTCGTGTGCTGCGGTCAGGCCTGGCTCTGGGTTCAGGTGATGCGAGATCTGAGGAACGGCGTGAAGCTGAAGAAGGTGCAGGAGCGCCAGTTTAACCCGCTGCCCATCGAGTTCCAGCTCACGCCGTACGAGATGCTCATGGACGACATCCGCTCCAAACGCTACAAGCTACGCAAGGTCATGGTGAGCTTCTGCAGACTTCCATCTCCACCGATTCAGATCTGGTTCACATTAAATCTGCATTCATGCATTGCATTAAAGGTGTGCATTTTACTGAGTTCATGCATTCCCGTGGTCTTGCTCTACTTTTCGAGTATCAAAAATAAATGCGTTTGCGGGATAACATGTGTTTGATGCATGTAAACTTAATAATAATTTTAAAAAAGTTACATTTAAGACAAATATCTATCGCTTGTTCATGACAAACTACATCCAAACTATTTTAATAGGCAGTGGCTGCAATTATCGTAAGGCATGTAATGTTTGCAGAAAAATTAATCTCTATTACACTGTGAGATTTGCATGAAAAATACGCCTGCATTATTTTAGGTGCAAAGGTTTAGGTACAAATTTACAGTAAAACAACGACATTTCATTACCTGATATGTTGTTAATGTTCCATCTAAATGAATAAAATCTATTTTATACGTGCATCACATACCGATAACCACCATAAAGCGAATACAAAACTAAATACACTAAAATAATTCCATATACATCAATAAAACAGTGTACATAAAAACAAAATATTAAAAGAAGTGTCATGCAGGGAATGTCATGGTTATGGTTTTTCACTCTAAATTATAAAAAGAATTGTTTTTTTGCCTCCAGTATCCGTACATTTAACATATTTTATGTAAAAGTACATGAAATGTTCTTGGAGATCTACTCCAGTTTTGCATCGTATGTTATAGGGAACTCGCCAAGTGTTCAACCATAACGTTTTTAAACGATTGAGATGAATTATTTACAGCGTTTGTGTCTCTTCCTCCCTCAGGTGAATGGAGATATTCCTCCGAGGTTGAAGAAGAGCGCTCACGAGGTTATTCTGGAGTTTATCAGGTCCAGACCGCCTCTCAACCCCGTGAGTGCTGTCCATTTAGACTGAAGTGCATGCACTGATCTGTCGTAGATGAAAGTCACGCGGTGACACGCTTGTGTGATTTCAGGTGGCGGCGCGTAAACTCAAACCCCAGGCCGAGCGTCCTCCCAGTCTGCACGAGCGCATTCTGGAGGAGATCAAATCAGAGAGGAAGCTGAGGCCCGTGTCGCCTGACATGATCCGTAGAAGTCGATTTGGTGAGACTTTAACGCTCACACATGCTTACAGCACTATACAGGGTTCCTATGATATCACACAAAGAAACTCGCGCTCGTAGTGCTATCGCCAGACCCGTGGATTCAGAAACAGCGGACGTCGACTGCTTAACTCTGGGGGAGTTGGCGAATGTCCAAAAAAAAGTGGAGCGTTCCTTTAAAGGGGTCGTGTATGAAGTTTTCTTTCTCTTCGGAGCGTCACAAGCTGTTAGCGCACAGAGAAGGTCCGTAAAGATTGGTCTCAAAACCAGAGAGATATTCTTTATAAAAGTTATGACTTGTGCACACCCCCCTAAACCGGCTCGTTTTAAACACGCCCCATAGCTCCGCCCCAAATGTAGACTCAAAGAAAGAAGGCGGGGCTATTCTTCTGTCTGTAGTGTCGCAGCGGGCGCCACGTTCTGGAGACGCTGTGTTTCGTGCTGAAAGTGAAACCACTTTGTTTGTGTTTCTAAAAGAGAACGCGACTAGAAACCAGTGTTAAGTAACAGATATATTAGACACAAATATTAGAGTGTGAAAAACTCCCGTGCACATGTAATAGTTTTTCAAAGGGCACAAAAAAGTTTCACGCAATCGATGTAAAGAAAAACGCCTGAAAAACACTATTATTTACAAACTACTACAATATAAACTATAAAGCTGAAGCTGAATGATATGATAAATATAGACCAAAGTCTCCTGAGAGGTTTGGAGTTTGAGAAGAGTGTCGAGTTTTGCCACTTACTGCTCGAGATGGACATAAACAGCAGGTCATGTAGAGCAATGTGCATCACGGATCATGTATGAAGGTCACCGCACACGCTTACTGCTCGATGCTGAAATCAGACTCGATGTTCGCATCGCAGCGGCCACACGAGAAGCGGCTCCTCTGTGTGGCGTAGATCCGCTTCATACATGGCTGATAGTATCACGAGCGCCTCGCGTACGAAGCGTGCCGTAACTGTTTGTGAATAAATGATCTTCTGCTGATGTGATTGTGAATCTAAACCCTTGCCTGTTTTCTTGCAGTCATGCGGCCTCTTAGCATGTCTCAGAGTTTTGATTCATCAGGTAAAGCCGTGATGTGACGCATTAGTGATTCAGAGCTCAGTCTCCTGTCATTTCATCCGTGAACAATGGGAGCCGTTCATTTCAGGGTCTTTTTAGTTGGTCGATTGAAGAGCTCAATGTGGAATTTTTCACAATTCCGTCAGTTCATTTAGTAAATTTTTGTTCTATTTATAGACCCTCAAATGAAACGTGATCCATTTAAAATCCATTTTGATGTCGTCTTTCTAACATTGATTATTACCTTTGTTATTACTATTAATTTGATTATCAAGGGAAAGTAGATCAGTCATGCGTCTCAATATAAGATTATTGAATTAATTGAATTTTAATACTTGTGAAGGTGTGATTTACCCATGTGATGTGAATGTGATTGTAATGTTTGTGCATATATCAAATTCATAAATTAATTTTTAAATTAAATATATTTTATATATGTGTGTCTGGATATATATATATATATATATATATATATATATATATATATATATATATAATAATATATATATATATATTAGAAAAATGGGTAAAAGTTAAAATATTCCTATTAGAAAAATGGGAAAATATATAATATATTATATATATATATATATATATATATATATATATATATATATATATAGAGAGAGAGAGAGAGAGAGAGAGAGAGAGAGATATTACATGTAAATATTTCCAAAACACATACTGTATATAATAATGAAAATGCACAGTACACATACATAAATTATGCAAAACAATTAAACAAAAACTTTTGCAATTTGTGGATGCGATTAATAATTTGACAGCATTATGTATATATATATATATATATATATATATATATATATATATATATATATATATATGTGTGTGTGTGTGTGTGTGTGTTTGTGATATATATTTTTGGACATATATGTCATGTACATGTATATCCATCCTAAAAATAATTATCTAAGTAAATAATAAAAGACATGTTTTTAAAAAAAGTATATCAGAACACACATAAACATACAGATTTTTTCTGATAAAATTTCATTCAATATAATCATTATAAAGAAATTATGTTTTATGTGTTATATCCTTATATCTGCATCTTCAGTGTAGGTACAGTATGTAAAGATGATATCTGTTGATATGCAATTACTAGATGTAGAGGTTTTAATAAGACTGATCTGAGAGCAGCTGAGATGTTTTTCATCAGTTTGCAGGATCCACAGACAGAGGAAAACGTAACGTTTATGGCGGATGTCTGACTCTGTAGTCTCATAATGTCAAAGAAGCTGTTATGTATTTTAAGGAGGAAAAGCACGCGTTTAGAAAAGTGCAGTTTGTTCGGAGAAAAGCTTGTGCATCATTTGCTTCTACATGTGACTCACTGTACTGAGTAAGTACTCTATTTATACTAGAGTACAGCCATTAAACCAAACACCATGAACATCTGAGTGTCCGTAATGCCGTTTTTTCAATACTGGCTGCAGACTAGAGGTAGACGCAGACGAATGCAGTGATGTGTTCAAGAAATGCTCACGTTGGGTCCGAAAGTCAGAGACCACGTGGAAATGCTGCACGCTTTAATTCACTGGAAAGCGTAAAAATGCTAAATGAAGGAAAGTTGTGCTCTGACCAATCAAATTCAGTTTATTTTCTCAAAGCTCCAGTGAGACACAAACAAAAAATGTTTGTAGAGATGCGTCATTTTCAGTCGTGTTCTCAGAGGTTCGGACCACACTGGACGAGATGTGAGGATGTCACGCGTTCATTCACGGCTCTCATCGGTGGTGTGTGTGTGTGTGTGTGTGTGCTCGTGCTTGTTCTGTTCCTGACACCTGTGACTCACATCACATGTTCAAGTCACATTGATTATACCGCTTTCATTGACCGGTGCTGCTGTATTTCAGGGGTCGATCGATAACAATTTATAAATGTACTTTCAATGCGTATACCTCACATTTTTTATGTTTTTGCGAAACGATAGAAATGCTAAATTGTGCAAAAAAAAAAAATAGGCGAAAATATAGGCTAGACATGCGAATTTAAAAAGTAAGATTCATTTTAATGTCTAATAGTTGTGTAACGTACAGTAAAAAGTGCAATTTGATTTTTGAATTTGATGAGTGAAAGTTTTACATCACATTATTATTATTGCACAAAACTGAAATGAAGATTTTACTAATTATATATAACAGTTTTAACGTACTTCTAAAAAAAATATCGACAACAAAAAGTTGATGTTAATGATGGAAAGAAGTACTCAACATGAATAATTTAACTTGCAGTCTGTAAAGGATCTGATAAAAAAAATCAGTTTAATAAAAGTCAGTTCAATTTAAAAGTTTATTTGTAGAACACTTTTCATGATACAGATCAAACTTTACAGAAAGTACTATGTATCTACGTTATATTTAGGAGGTCATTAGTGGTGAGCATGGCACAAATGTACAGTAAAAATCATGCATTTAGTCACAAATTCAACTGCAATGGTTATATGTTGCGGTTAAGCAAAATTGAATAGTTTTATATGTTGTGTTCAACGCCAGATATCTGAAAAAAATTATTTTACGAAATAATTTTTTCGGGATTGTTTGGATCCAGTAAAAATACACACCTCTGGCTCACGTCACGGGCCATAATTCAAACCTTGAAATCAGGATTAGGCATGAATTAACGTCCATGCTCCGAAATGCACCATATTTTGTGAGAAAGTGTGATGAGAAAGAGTGAAAGCCACTATTTTTGCAAATTTGTAATTCAGCAAATGTGCAGCACGGTTTTACCTCTGTCAAAAATAAAAGCTTTGCATGTCTTTTTGCGCTTTATGTAACTGTTCTGTGGTGTTTTGCACAGACGTGTCTTCCTCGGACGGGGCGAGGAAGGCCTCCAGCACGCTGTCTTTGGCCAATGGCATGTCTCTTCAGCAGAACGGCTCCGGAGGCTTTCAGAGGAAAAGACTTCAAGCGCCGACTCTGGCTGAACTGGACAGCTCTGATTCAGACGTGAGGATTTTCGAGCACATTGTTATTGGGCAAATGCTCTTTGTGTGAGTCATCAGCTATCTTCTGATGTGTTCCCTCTCTCAGGATGAGACTATAGGTCAAAGGTCAGCCAGCTGCTCCAGCATGTCCACATCCATGGTGGATGACACTTCGCCAGAATCCGTCCTGGGCAAGAAAAGTGATTTACATTTATATTTATGTGTTACAAGTTTCACATGAAATAAGTTTTGCATTGTAAATAATTTTGTATTATTTTTTATTTTGCATTATTTTGCCTTTTGTATTATTAGACAGCTCTCTGAAATATTTTATTGTGATTGATATACTGTATATATTTTTATAATGATGCTAAAATGTATTTGACTATTGTTCATGAAAACTCTCCTAAACTCATGGTTTTATTGTATGTTATTTAGTAAAACAATATCTTTATGGTAAAACAATAATCTTTTGTAAATAATAATAATAATAATAATAATAAATTATAAAAATTAAATAAATAAATAAATAAAACGATTACTAAATGTTTTTAATTATTATTTATTTTGTTAATAATTTTCTTAAATGTTTCCATTTAATTTATTATAAACTATAAAAATGTTTTTTGGTAACTGAAATAAAACTAAAATAAATATATATTAGAAGAAAAGTTTAACTTACACCAACAAAAATAGAAATTCTGCCTTGAAACTAACTGAAAAAATATACGTTGAAATTGCGGAAATACTAAAGTGACCAAAACTAAAATAGAAATAAGTTAAATCTAAGTATATATATTTTAAAAATACAAAAGCAAGTTAATTTGTTTCTAAAATGTAAATTAAAGTGAAAAATTAAGCAAAATATCAACTTAATTAAAACAAAATTGCCTTTGCAAGTAAGTAAAATAAGTTACATTACATAAATACAGTGCTTTGATGCAACCTGTGTTGTTAAAAGTGCTATATAAATAAAAATGATTGAAATGATTGATAAATACTTAACTGAAATAAAATACATTAAATCTAAATAGATGTATTTTACATTATTAAAAACTAAAAATTGAAATTACAACTAAAACAACTTAATGTAATACATTAATATTATTAATAATAATGTTAAATAACACTGTTCTATAAATTATACTAAAATAGCACTGCTCATATTACTTAATTCTATTTTCTATTTTATGTTTAATTTAAAATAAATGAATGAATTAATTAGAATAATTAGAATTTCTTTTTTAAGTTGCTGAGAAGAATAATGTGCAGTCAACAGGGATCAGACCAGTTTGGACCCAGATTATAATTTTCGCAAATTCATTTAAAGGATTTTTATGTTATAGCTAACAAGCTGACTGGCAAGAAAGGTTTTATGACCTTTTTGCTAGCTTTTAGGCTAAAGCAAGTGTTCATTCAAGACCGTTATTCTCACGGATAGCTATTCACAGTCGAACTAGCTCACTTAAATCCAGTGTCTTGTGTGACGGGATCCATACAGTGTTGATAATGTGTCTCCGTGGTCCTCTCTCTCAGCTCCGCCCATGTTCCTGCCCATCTCGTCCACGCCGCAGCCGGAGAGACGTCAGCCCGCCCAGCGCCGGCACTCCATCGAGAAGGAAACGC
Source organism: Puntigrus tetrazona (assembly GCF_018831695.1). NCBI lineage: Eukaryota > Metazoa > Chordata > Actinopteri > Cypriniformes > Cyprinidae > Puntigrus > Puntigrus tetrazona. The sequence goes on along the minus strand of NC_056714.1, from coordinate 27,186,379 downwards.
CCACCAGTGTGCGCCACTTCCTGCCGCCCTCCAGACACAGTTCAAAGTCTTTAGTAAGTGAGGAATAACGGCCTTCGTCCTCTGTCACTACGCCTTAGAGACCTCCCCAAGTCACAGTTGCATCTAGTTATCATATTGGAAATAAAAACATTTATGTGGTTCTCTTAAAGGGGTCACAGGTCCTTTCTCTTTGGGGCGTCACAGAGTGGGTTCATTTGCATAGCTCCGCCCAAATGTTGACTCAAGGAAAGAAGGCGGGGCTATTCTTCTGTCTGTAGTGTTGCAGCGGGCGCCATGTTCTGGAGACGCTGTGTTTCGTGCTGAAAGTGAAACCACTTTGTTTGTGTTTCTAAATAAGAACGCGACTAGAAACCAGTGTTAAGTTGTGTTTACGACGCTGTTCAGAACAGATGAACACAAATATTAGAGTGCTTTCAGCGCGTTTACGGACGATTCCTGAACCTGACGGAGCAGACTATAAAGTGAGGCGATTCGAACTCTGCAAGAACAGTCTGGCGCTTCTGACTCGCAACCCTTATGTAAATTATTATATTCGGCCAATCACAACGCACTGGATAGCTGGCCAATCAGAGCACGCCTCGCTTTTTTAGAACGATGTGCTTTGTACAAATCGACCCGTTTCAGGAGGCGGGGCTTAGAGGAAAAACAGTAATGTACAGTTTGTGGAAAATAATGTGGTTTTTTTCCGCTTTTAAACATTGCTTTACACCAAATACGAAATTTTATGTTCTCGTTAGCAACATCACAAGCGAAAAATGATTCTGTTTAATTTTTTATCTGGAAATGCCAGCATTGCATTGATATATACGTACAGGTAGGAGCTAGCATGCTAGCGCTGCTGTGGTTTGGTCTCCGCTGATGTCTGGCCCATGTGTTTGGACAGGAGGAGTTTTGTTTCCCGGTGGAGTGCCTGGCTCTGACGGTGGAGGAAGTGATGCACATTCGCCAGGTTTTGGTCAAAGCTGAACTGGAGAAGTTCCAGCAGTACAAAGATATCTACAATGCCATGAAAAAAGGGAAGGTGAGAACTGCTTTTTTAATCGTTCAGAAGCAGCATGTCAACGAAACAGGCATTGCAATCTTACAGATGGAAGTGGAATAAAGCGTAATGCAGTGAACAATCGTAAAAATGTTAATAAAATATATAATTTTAAGGAAATGTATATTTTTTTTCGGCAAGGGCACATTAAAGACACTTGGTGATGTTAGAAATAATTCATTCTTTTTAACTTTCTGTTCATTAAAGTATCCTGAAAACTAAATATGTCACGGTTTCCACTAAAATATCGGGCAGCACAATTGTTTTCAACACTGATAATGATAAGAAATGTTTCTTAAGCAGTAAATCAGTACGTTATTATGATTTCTGAAGGATCATGTGACACTGAAGACTGGAGTAATGATGCTAAAAAAACTCAGCTGCTCTTCACAGGAATAAATTGCATTTTAACATATATTCATACAGAAAACAGATATTTTAAATGATATTATTATTTCACAATATTGCTGTTTTTACTGTACGTTTGATCAAATAAATGCACTGTGAGCAGACAAGAAAACAAATTAACTCATTGTGTATATTGCATATATTTTTAACCTAATGGGGCAATAAAAAAGTCATATTTAGTTAGCTTTTATTTTTATTAAGCCGTTTCTATTTCTCTTTGCACAGCTGTGCTTCTGCTGCCGGACGAAACGGTTCTCCTTCTTTACCTGGTCCTACACCTGTCAGTTTTGTAAAAGGTAACAAATAAACTGCCATTCAACACTTTAGTTTTTTGAGAGATCTAACAGAAAGCAGCGGTGCTGTATCATCGTTTTCTCGATTTTCGCAGGCCTGTGTGTTCACAATGCTGTAAAAAAGTAAGCTATGATCTATGCACCCTTTTCATGTCCATTTCCACGGTCGCTGGAAACGTCATCTTTCTCTACAAACCAGTGCTATTCTGTTGTTTTAGATGCGCCTGCCATCAAAGCCTTACGGCACTCTCCCCATTTACTCTCTGGGTCCGTCCACATCGACTCTGAAGCGCGACGCATCCAGCCACAAGCCAGAGAAGCCCAGTACAAGCCACCATCGACCCAGCCTACAGCGCACAATGTCCAGGTACAAGAACCCTTCATAGGGCTGTTTGTATATTAATTATATTTATTTAGCATATAAAATATATGAATATAAAAACATGTAAATATTTTCTAAATATATACTGTATATTTTTTATTTATTATATATATTTATTTTTTATTTTTATATATATATATATATATATATATATATATATATATATATATATATATATATATATATATATATATATATTTATTTTTTTATTTTTTTAATTACACAAACATAGATTGTGATTACAGCACTAATTGCAAGCATAAATACCGAAGTTACTTTTTCAAATAAGTAACGGCCGTTACTTTTCCCCATTTATTGATTAACTGCATTAATTCATCAAAAATGCATATGCAGTATTCCTCAAAATGAATAAAAATGAAATGCAAGATGCCTGCGAGAATTAATTGTTAACACAAATATCCTTTTATGTATTTAAACCCATTTTATCCAGCAGTGTTTTTGCTGTCGGCCTTCGATGGAGCAAAAATTATATACTTTTGTAATATTTTTATTTCGTTAATTTTATTTGTATTACAGTGTGCTGACCTTCTGCATTCTACTGTAGTCATTTCAATTTGTTGTGCACAGGACTGGCATTTTTATTGCAAACAAGCAAACCCTGGCAAGATTTAAAAACGTTGCATAAAAAGTCAATAAGTAACACAATCGGTTATCTGTATTTTAATGCATCTTTCCCCAACGCCGTCTCTTTCCTATCTCTCTAAGACTATCCAAGCACACGCGTCAGTCGTCCTCGTCTCAGGAGGAAACGGAGCTCCCGAAAGAGCTGATGGAAGACTGGAGCACCATGGAGGTTTGCGTCGACTGCAAGAAGTTCATCTCGGACATCATCGCCTCCAGCAAGCACAGTCTGTCTCTGGCCAACAAGAGAGCGCGCTTGAAACGCAAGACTCAGTCCTTCATCCTGGCGTCGGAGACGGGCGCGGAATACCGGCCTTCGGAGCGAACTATCAATGAGGTTTAGATGAGTCTGGATCCGGAGCAGATGCTGGTGTAGTTGTACAGATTAGGACGGGTCAGTCAACCGCGATATACAGGGCCAATAAACTCTTATGGGTGTGTAGCAGTTCTTCCACAAACACGTGGCCGTTTTCTGTCCTGTGCTGTAAAGATGTGGTTACATTAGTGAGATTTCACAGCCAACGATGACCTCGTCCGGGGTCAATAATAACCGCTGTTCAAATATCAGTCACCAAGCACCTTTCTCTTGGTCTGCACGGTACTTGTTTGATGTATGGAGTCTCACACGCGATATGCGACACCTTAATGCATTTATTCATTCCCTCGTTTTAATAATACGCACCCTCAGTTTGGCTAAATAAGAATTTCTCCTCATGACTCCTTTTGCATTAGAATGTAGGAGCAAACGTTTCTTAATTTACCTCCACAGGCTTATTACACATAGATTTTTTGTTCCCAGTGCTATTTTTTTTTGTGCATATCGTGTTTTAAACGAGCAAACTGCGCGTCTCACGAAAACGAGTATAAATAGCACGCACGCTTTTTTTGGGCGTGTATATATGACACGCGCGCGTTTGGCGTACGCAGTTTTCCCGCGAATGTGACGCATCCGATTTCTCGCACGCATCTAACACGTCTACCCTAATACATCACGTAGCATAAACACGCCAAAGTCTATTTTTTTGCGAATTTAAACGCTGGTATCTGGCGCACTATTTACAGGAAACTTTAAAAGAAACGTTCCTAACAAAATGGCTGGGTTTTGCCGCGAAATCACGCTGGGCGACCGTAAACACGACCGCACCTTAACTCATTTTTTCACACTTTAATCGGTGAACTCTGGGCCAAGCCTATCTATTCTCGCGTCACGTGTTACGCTGCACGTTCCTTACGTTCTGATTTGCATATTGGCGGTGTCGGCGTCGCCGATTGGACGAACGCGTGCTTCAAAATGGCTTTTTAAAATGGCGCCTTCGCATTATCGCTGACTGCGTCGAGTTTTTCCCCGCAACGGAATGTCGAACTGTAAAGGTTAGATCTTTTTTCTTTACTCAAATTAACATGTTTTCTGTCGCCGTTTGATACTCTTTACCTCAAACGCCGTTCATGCACAAAAACTACAACTGCAACAAAAAAAACACATAACCTCGAGTTAACGGCGGTTATAATCTCTAAAAACGTTCTTTTAAAAACAACACCGGATTATTCGCAATGTGAAAAAAAACAATATTTAAGCATCCTTTTTATATAGCAAGCACGTGCAGGTGTTAAAGTCAACGTGAAATGACTTCCGTATGACTACTTCCGTAACGTGACGTCATGGTGGACGGTCTACTGAATATTCATTAGTTTTACAAACCTTCCTCGTCTTGTGAATTGCAACCAGAGTATTAAACAAAAAGACAATAAAAACAGGCCCAGGACCTCGTTCACAGGAAGACCGGCGACGTGCAAAAGACTGTGTTTTGATTTCATGTCGACTTTTAAATGTGTAAATGTCTAAAATGTCAGTCATATTAAAACAAATACAGTCATAATAAAACAATAAGCACAACGCGTCACTCAGCACAGAAGCTGAAAATCAGTGAGCTGACATTCGGGTCCTGTTAGATAGCTATTGTTTTTTTATTTGTGACTTTCATATGTCGTTGACCGTGTGTGTATATAAATATATATATTTGTACAGCTCACGTGACTCATATCTAGGTGAGATTTGATTGTAAATTGCGCGCGCGTTGATCGAAGATAATCGTGCTCCTGTTTTATGTATCGAAAGGCATGAGGAGTTCAGGCTGATTTTATAAACTTTAAGAGTTGCATTTATTTTTAGTAATGTTTACTTTTTACATGATTTATGGTTTATAGGTCAGGTGATACCCTGGGACCACACGGCGCTTAATCATGCCAGCTTTGATGACATGTCATTATAAAAACGTAGTGCTTTGAATATATATATATCTTCTCAAGCGTTTGGACAATGGAGCATTGTGGCGTAATTTGTCGATCATGTTAGAAACGCATCACATTAATTTAACGTCCGTTTTGTTTTTTTGGGCAAATTTTAATGCATTTTTTTAACTAGTTTGGGGTTGTATGAGTTTTTATGTTCAGAGCAGCTTATATACCGCATCTTACTTTGATTTCCAGTTATTTTGTGATAAGGATAAAATGTTTTTTAATATTTATTCATAGAGGTTTTCAATGCAACTTCCTCCCGTTGTGTTTAATAGTAGTTTTGCTAATTGTTTGTCCTCCTGTTTTTTATTAATCCGATAATGCAATGGGTTTTTTTTTTTTTTTTAGAAAGAATGAAGCTTATAGCGGTTAAATCTTGTAAAGTTGCCTTTTTCCTTAAATAATCTGACGTGAGAAGAAGCCAGGCTGATATCGTTGTTAAGTTTTATCAGTTTGCTCAGAAGAGCGTCTCCGTTCCTGTTGAGCAGTTATTAATTTGCCTTAGAAACATTGCCTTTTTAAGCGTCCATCGAGTCCCGTCTGTTAGCGGTGTGACCGCACATGCGTTTCAACATCTGCACGAATGCTGTGGATTCGTAAACTCTTGATGTGTTGGAGAATCACAAGACTCGTCACCGAGGCAATTAAGAAACGTAAATAAAATAAAAAAAAAAAAAAAAGCAGCTGCAATGTGTATGCATGTGCAACCCGGCTGTGAATTTTATTTTAAAACTAATTTTATCCCCCCCCTCGGGCCAACGATGATCAACAGAATAAAAAATACAATAATCATTGTTGCGTGAATGTTACTCATTCATAAAATGCAAAATTCTCATTCAAAAATCTAAATGCAAA
>NC_056714.1:27160444-27165444 GCF_018831695.1 Puntigrus tetrazona | reverse complement strand
CGTTGAACGGATGTGAACGGATGATTTCAACAAAAGCACAAACCTTTAATGAACGAGTTAATTAATGAAGTTAAATTTCCCAATGGAGGAAACAAATGAGCTTTCACTTCCAGAACTTGTCCAGGGACAAAAACAACAGTGCACTATATTACAGAAAATGCGACAGAAGAAATCGGTAACGCCAGAGCTCAAAAGACTGTAAAAAGAGGAAGAGGAAGAGAACGTGACCTTGAGATCGGGAATGTTGAACTTGTTGTTGGTGGAGAGGTTGTTGGTGCGAGTCGTGGCCGTCATTAGTTTGTCCCACGTCTGCTGGCAGGTCTTCTCTCCAGGAGCAGAGATCAACCAGAACTCGGTCATGGCTGCTGAGGAGCGATAAACAGACAGTCTAAAGCGGGAAAAAAAGACATCGATGCGTTCAAACTTCACACTGCACCACCGACTTTAAAGACACCACTGACAGCGTTTACAGGGATTGACATAAATACAGAAGAGAGAAAATGCAACAATACTTTCATTAATAAAAGCTTTCTGTAAAGCACTTTTTCACTAGTCTGACCACAAAAAATATATATATATATAAAAAAATAGTAATATAAATAATAAAATAATATAAAAAATAATAATATAAATAATAAAATAATAATAATAATATAAATAATCATTTTAGATGTTTTGTAAAATAAACATTTGTGCTTTTAATTTAAAATTATATTTAATAAATTAATAATTATATTTTATAGATATAATGTCACGCTTTATGTCAGATCATCAATCTCAACTGACAGGTTTCACAAGAATTTACACGACTACATATAAATATAAAACCACAAACGCTTGTGGTGTAAATAAATATTTTCAATTAAACACTTTAAAAACGCGACTTGCAGCTCTGAAAATAATAATCATTTGCTGTCATGCACAACTTCCCTTCACATTTCGGAAGAGAAAATCTTGAAGAAACTGCCATGCTGTTTGACAACTAATGAGACAAACACGGGTTTTAATGTAATCTGTGCCCAGCAAAGCAGGAGAGGATATTAGTTTTGAAGATGAAGGGCCTGATGGGGTCATTTCCTCAAAACGATAGGCCGTCACGAGTTCAGCATCAGACCGACCTCGAAGGACGGTGACCGATCAGACCGAGATTTGACTCAGTTTCAGATGTTTGATCACCTGAGGCCTCGCGCTGATCGTGTTTTTATATCAGGCTAACGATCACCGGATCAGAAACGCGCGGTTTTCCGTACACACTGTACAGGACAAACAAGCCACATTCAGTTTATCGCCGGTTAAGCGCCTGAAAACACGAGCGCTTCGTTATAATACACATAAACATCACGCTAGCACGTAATCCGGGCTAGCAAAGGCAGCTAAACCTGCGGACGACGCGGACGCGATCGCGCCAACAGTTTCTTCGGCGGAGCTTACCTGATTTCGACGTGAACGAGACGACGCGACGATCACCCGCTAGTTTTAACTACACGCTTCACTAGGGATCCGTCTTAGGATTTGATATTCATAATGACACTCCAGTGTTTCCAAAGGCTTCACTCACGGTCAGCTGATCGGCTGCTGAGGTCTGCGCATGCGCGGCCGGAGCCCACAGCGCCGCCTGCTGATCTGGAGGAAGCTCGTTTGTTTTGCACCAGCATGAATACACAGTACACGAATATACAGTATAAAGATTACAGGTGACAAAGACTTAATACAGGAAGATCAAGAGAGTTTTATTTAGCTAAATTTATACATTTTACATATATTATTTTTTTATATATATATATATATATTTACTTTTATTCATATTTTATTTATTCATTAATACTCAATTTTGTTTATATATATATATATATATATATATATATATATATATATGTATATATATATATATATATATGTATATATATATATATATATATATATATATATATATATATATATATATATATATATATTTATATATATATATATGTATATATATATATATATATTTATATATATATATATATATTTATATATATATATATATATATATATATATATATATATATATATATATATTTTCTTTTTTACATATATATTTATATATATAATTAGTCCTTTTTATGTGCTTTTTGTCCTTTTTTATTTATTTCTAGTGCTATTTATTTACAGTTTGTGAGTTTAGTTCTTCAATCTAAATAAAATATTGCATAACGTTTTTAATATGCATGATTATTATTGTATTATTTTTTATTATATATTATTTTGTTAAATTATTTATTTCTTATTTGTTGTGTGTGTGTGTGTGTGTGTGTGTGTGTGTTTGTGTGTGTTTGTGTGTGTGTGTGTGTGTTTGTGAGTGTTTGTGTGTGTGTTTGTGTTTTTTTTTTGTATGCCATGATTGTTGACATGTATTTAACTGCATCTGAAATATTTATGTCCTTGTAGAAATATTTATTTTAAGTGGACTTAAATAAATTGGTAAAATGTGTTTGTGTGTGTTGTGTGTGTGTGTGTGTGTGTGTGTGTGTGTGTGTTTGTGTGTGTGTGTGTGTTTGTGTGTGTGTGTGTGTGTGTGTGTGTGTTTGTGTGTGTGTGTGTGTGTGTGTGTGTGTGTGTGTGTGTGTGTTTGTGTGTGTTTGTGTGTGTTTGTGTGTGTGTGTGTGTGTGTGTGTGTGTGTGTGTGTGTGTGTGTGTGTGTGTGTGTATATGCACCTGGTATTTATCACGTCATGGGGGACCAAATGTCCCCACAAGGATAGGAATATCAGTAAATGTTGACCTTGTGGGGACATTTTTAGATCCCGTGAGAAAACAAGCTTATAAAACATACAGGATTACATTTTTTGAAAATCTGAAATTGCCAAGAGTTTCCTGTAAGGGTAGGTTTAGGTTTAGAACAATAACACATACAGTCTGTACAGTATAAAAACATTACGCCTATGGAGAGTCCTCATAAAACATGGAAACACAACGTGTGTGTGTGTGTGTGTGTGTGCATTGTGTGTGTTTAAATATATACTGTGTGTATATGTATATGTATGCACACATAAAAATACTGAAATAAAAATACAAACTTACATAACATAAAAATAAAACAATTAGTAATAATGCTATCATTAACTCTATTAAATATAGTGCATAAATAGTACACACATATAAACATGAATCATAAATATTTAGACGATGCTAAAAATATGCATATAAAAATTCAAAATAGTAAACTGCGACATAAGTTATAAATAAGATAATGTAAATATTTCTACAATAAAACAAGGTGCACATTTTAATTTTTAAACAGCTCAGCTCTGTGTTCATCACGCATGTGCACACCTTTGTGATCGAGCTGACGTCTCCCTGGAGGTCAAAGGCAGGAATGCCCAGTCAGCGGCTGCTCTTTTTTTGGGATAGGAGTCCCTCTTCCTGGCAGCGGGTGTCCCCCACCCTGAGTTCGAGGAAAAGCCCACAAAGGGATATGTTTGTGGAGTTCAGTAGGTCTGGGGTGCATTGTTTGGGATACAATGCCGGGACTGGCTGGAGCCAAACCCCAGATCAAACACCAGGTGGGCTGCCCACTGACTGGCCGGCGGCCAGAGCCATAGGGACCTGTCTGGGCACGCGTGCTCTAATCAGTCCCGAGCGCCTGGGGAGTAAGAAACACGGCTTGTTTAGTCTCTAGCGTCCAGCCCAGGGCCGAGGGTCACAATGTGTCCCAAGCTTTTTGTTGCAACCTTCGCATCCATTTCCTTAGTTTCCTACATGTGCACCGAACATGCAACTCGGGAACACAGAAAGATAGCAAGCGATGGAGAAATCAGAATAATCGGTCCTTTGGGGCTCTTATTATATTATTTTTCCCCAAAACGTTCATTTTTTAAGAAATGATCATCGTGACTTTTTAAACACTACTTACTTATTTCTGCTGAAAGCAAGACCAGGTTGTGTGATATTATTATTAGAAATAAACTCATAATTGTGAGATAAAGTCAGAATTATTAGAAATAAACTCATAATTGTGAGATAAATTCAGAATTATTAGAAATAAACTCATATTTTGTGAGATAAAGTCAGAATTATTAGAAATAAACTCATAATTGCAATATAAAGTCAGAATTATTAGAAATAAACTCATAATTGTGAGACATAAAGTCAGAATTATTAGAAATAAACTCATAATTGCAATATAAAGTCAGAATTATTAGAAATAAACTCATAATTGTGAGACATAAAGTCAGAATTATTAGAAATAAACTCATAATTGCAATATAAAAGTCAGAATTATTAGAAATAAACTTATAATTGTGAGATAAAGTCAGATTTATTAGAAATAAACTCATAATTGCAATATAAAGTCAGAATTATTAGAAATGAACTCATAATTGTGAGATAAATTCAGAATTATTAGAAATAAACTCATAATTGCGTAGATAAAGTCAGAATTATTAGAAATAAACTCATAATTGTGAGACATAAAGTCAGAATTATTATATATAAACTCATAATTGCAAGATATAAGCTAAAAACCGTAAGGAAGTCAGAATTAAATTCTAGCCTATCTTTTGTCAGGATAAGGGTGAATATTTATTGGACGTGGGTGAAGAAACGGCTGAGTTCATCTGGGTGCCGGGCGGAGAGATGAAAGGTGACGGATAGCGATGGAAAACAAAAGATAAGCTCTATTGTTTTAGTAATAATCTCACTGTCTGTCCATTTAGCCTGCCAATGATGACCTCCGCTTGTCTTCAACGCGCATAAAACAGTGTTTAAATATAGTGAAAATATAGCAAAGTCATTTTAATATCCTTGCAATTTTTAATACAGCTAAAAAAATCAAATAAAATAAAATATTCTGTGCTTATTAATTACTGTTTAAATGTATTAAAGCCTAAAATTTTCATTATTTTAATTTTAATTAATTTAGTATCCTATGTCTTTAACGTTTAAAACGGTGTTTAAATATAGTTAAAATGTAGCAAAGTCATTTTAATATCCTTGCAATTTTTAATACAGCTAATATA
>NC_056714.1:27152944-27155444 GCF_018831695.1 Puntigrus tetrazona | reverse complement strand
GTAAATGCATTAAAAAGTAAATAAAATACTATATATATATTACACACACACACACAATTAATTTGTTTATTTACTTTTTTTTCTCCATATATTTCATGTATCCTTTTATATAAAATGTCTTTGAATATATTACAAAAGTGTGTGTGTGGTCTGTAACATACACAAAAATGCATTAAAGGTGTTTTTGTTTCTATCCATGCAGCATTTTAACGTTTTTTTTTAAGATCTATATATATTTAACAGTGTTGCTGATTGTTGTGCTCCAATTATTCTTTTCTATTTTTTGACCTGCCTCTACTCGCGATTTTCATCGCCTTCACAGGTGCACGTGAACTACGAGAACAGCTTAGGCTCGTGTCCGCCGCGGAGCGTTCGATTTCAACGCCGGAGCCCTTGGGATCCTAGCTGATAGCTGAGAGAGGTCGCACCCCCGACCTGTCCCTGCAGGTTCCCGCCGGTGTGTGTGCTGGCCGCAGTTCTCGCGCGGAAGAAGTACTGATCGTAGTCGCATGAACCGCTTTCAGTCTGGGGCCGTTTTAGATCCGCCCGTGAGAGCGACTCTTCTGACCTGCTGCTCTGATCGATGTGCGCAGCGCCGCTGGAGCCTTCTCGTCGACGCCAAACGCTAGTCGCATTCTGCTTGGACAGCTTGAATAAAATAGCTGAAAGTTCCAACGCATTGATCCGCCGTGAAATGCCAAAAGGCTAGAAGTTTAGTTTGTTTGGGGGTGGCGCACAGCTCAAGTTTGTTTGTTTTTTATTGCGCATGATATTTATCCGCTTTTCATCCAGGCACCATTGATTGTTTGTTTCAATGCAAATTATTTAGTAAATAATCACTTTCAAAGCAAATCCATTAATATCATAACGCATGCATTATTGTTGCTATAATCAGACATCTGTATCTATATAAATGACTGTACTGCTTACGCCTCATATTTAACGTAAGTTTGCATTTATTGTTTTTTGGTTTGTTTTGCGGTGTCAGGTGTGTTTGCAGTGGATATCATTTAGGACCCAAGAGCTCTGAGAGGGTTCTCATAAATAGGTGACCTCGCTTTTTTATGCCAGTCGGATCACGCATGAGTATGAAGGCGAACCTCGATTTAATCCACGCTTTTTCTGTCGAGCTGCTGGAAGGAAGCGCTTCTCCCGGAGATGTGATCACGGACGAGCATCCGCGATCAGACTCGTAAGCGTAAAAGGGAACGATCTGGCCTTTTCGCCGCTACCGCTTGATCTGTGTGGTTTTTTTCCCTTTAGGCAATCAAGAGCGCGCTTTGTTAAGCCGATCTGGGGTGATCAGCGCGCAGCAAGTTCGCTGGAGAACCAAAATGGACCACCCGCCCTTCTTTTCAGCATGCGTCAAGAGCAACTGCAGCCCTGTGGTTGTTGGAAATCCTGGCCGCGCTGGGCACTGGCTTTGTTTGTTCCCAACAAGGTAAATATAAAGTATAAAATATGTCTCCTCTCTTCTCTCAATTGCTCATTGTCCTAAAAATGACAGTCTGGTTCTATATTTGCGTCTGTCTTGCAGCTATTTTTGAATGCGCTTTTACTCGTTGTTCGGTGCTTTAAGCGCTATCGTCACGTGCTTGTCTTTCAGCGTGAGCTGGACTTGGGTGAAGGGGTTTACATCCTGCCCTCAGGACATTATTCTCGTGGCACGTGGTAAACAGCTGTCCCATATCAAATACGAAAGCCAAACACAACATCCCCTCCTGGTTTGGCGAAGTAAATGAGGCGAGCTGAGGAAGATTGCCCGACGCCATCCTAAAGCAAAGTGAGTGTTTACGTGATGCTTGCTATTTTAGTGTATGGATTACTGGCATTCATCTGTTTTGCAGTATAAATTGTCCGAATTGTATATGCATTTTAAAACAAGTATTTGTTACGCTTTGATTGGTGGTTGGTTGATTTGATTTTATATATTTTGAGGGGGACAATTTTACCATCGGGTCCATTGACTTCAGATGCTGAAACAATTTCTAGGCACAATGTGCATATGTTTATTATTAATATGCATTGCCCCTGTCAATAAAACTTGGAAAAAAAATCACACGCTGGAGCAGGAAAAAAAAAAAAAAAAAAAAAAAAAATAGATATAATACATATATATATACATATATATATATATATATATATATATATATATATATATATATATATATATATATATATATATATATATATACATATATACACTAAAGAACAATTAGCAGTCACTAGAAAAAGGCCCTTTAATTAAACTCCAAAAAAGGCACTTTACAGAAACAAACCAGGCAGACAGAGACAGACTAACAAACAAAAGCCCCAAAATGGACAACACAACAGCTTATAAAGAAAAATCAACAACACTTTACATTCAACAAAAGAAATCAAATCAAAAGAAACACTAAACCATCATCCCTGAAGAACCTAACCCATAACCAAACAACATAAATAGACAACTAGATGTATTTAATAATCAGCAACTTTTCCTTTCTTCATACACAGTATG